>NC_090874.1:10975125-10980125 GCF_036669935.1 Montipora foliosa | reverse complement strand
TGACGGTTCCTCAAATGTCATATGATTTTGGTAGTGTGCAAGAAGAAGCTCCTCGCTGTTCAACTCCTCCTGGCAA
Organism: Montipora foliosa; assembly: GCF_036669935.1. Classification (NCBI taxonomy): domain Eukaryota; kingdom Metazoa; phylum Cnidaria; class Anthozoa; order Scleractinia; family Acroporidae; genus Montipora; species Montipora foliosa. The sequence goes on along the minus strand of NC_090874.1, from coordinate 10,980,049 downwards.
AGCCAACAGCTGTGTTTTTCCCCCTGGTTCGAACGACGTTCTCGGGTAATGCAGGGGTGATGTATTTCTACTTCCAGTTCATTTGTACTTGCAGAACGTTTTTGAGGTTTTTCATATTTTCTGACACTTTTTCTGCCGCGAAAAGACCTTCTGCACTCCTTACGTTGGTAACATTTCTCTCCAGTATGTAATCTTTCATGTCTGGTTAAACTTCCTGCTTGGGTAAAACACTTGCCACAATGTTTGCATTCGTAAGGCTTCTCTCCAGTATGGACTCTTTCATGTTCCCTTAAAGTTCCTGTTTCGCTAAAACATTTGTCACATTGTTTGCATTCGTAAGGCTTCTCTCCAGTATGGACTCTTTCATGTCTTCTTAAACTTCCTGCTACGCTAAAACACTTGCCACATTGTTTGCATGCATAAGGCTTCTGTCCAGTATGGACTCTTTCATGTCTTCTTAAACTTTCTGCTACGCTAAAATACTTGCCACATTGTTTGCATTCGTAAGGCGTCTCTCCAGTATGGACTCTCTCATGCATCTTTAAAGTTCCTGCTTGGGTAAAACACTTGCCACAATGTTTGCATTCGTAAGGCTTCTCTCCAGTATGGACTCTTTCATGTTTCTTTAAACTTCCTGCTTGGGTAAAACACTTGCGACAATGTTTGCATTCGTAAGGCTTCTCTCCAGTATGGACTCTTTCATGTTCCCTTAAATGTCCTCTTTGGCTAAAACATTTGCCACATTGTTTGCATTCGTAAGCCTTCTCTCCAGTATGGACTCTTTCATGTCCCCTCAAATGTCCTTTTTGGGTAAAATACTTGCCACAGTGATTGCATTCGTAAGCCTTGGTTTGTTTTCTGCGTTTGGCAGGAAAGCTGATTTGTTTGCACTGAGAACCCTTGTTGGCTTGACGACTATTATCGTGCATAACTGTTAATGACATCATTCTTGAGATCTCATCAGACACTAAACTAAAAGAAAGTGGAAAAAAATGTCGATACTATTTTTGGAAAGTTAAAACTGTTTTTCGACACTCTGAATGAAATAAATAATTATGTAAATTATTATTTTATAATTATTATTGTTCCTGAAAAGCCCCTTTGGGGAGGTTCAATAAAGTATGTATGTATGTAAGAGAAGCAAACTAGGAGATTGTTCTGTGAAAGTTTTAGAATACCTTGACAAGTTGGACATAAAAGATAGTTTACAGTCCTCACAAAGTGACATGACATATTTTAATGCTTTTAATCATGGCACCAGCCTGAGCGCTGGATGAGTTGCTTAACTTGACCAAACCAAATGACTTCCAACTATTCAAAAAGAAGATCTCATAATTTGGAGAAGGAAACCCTTATCAGGTAATGACAGCCACGCCAACTGACCTCAAATTATGACTCGTATGGGAGTGTCGATCGATGAGAAGCTGCAGTCTCTCCTGTCAAAGAGATCAACACGCTGCAAAAGCTTGGCGTAAAGCAGCTCCAGAAAGTAATTTATCTCGAGAATAAGAGGAACAATATCCGCACAGAGGATTTTTCAGCGAAAACTACGACTAACCGCAAAGAACCTCTTTCTGATAAAGGCTACTAAAGAGGCAGAAAACATTGCTTATCTTTCCTCTGACAATCTTGTTATTAGAAACAAACCTCGAAGTGTTCATTCTCCTATCTTCTATTTAAAAAAAAATAGGACTGGGTTATCAAAGATTAGAAGACAAAATCTAAATATTGCAATTAGTGTTTGTCTTAAGTTTTTATAAAACATTTAGTTATAAAAACGAGCGATAAAAAATAAGAAGAATGACATTTCAACCGTTCCAAGGTCATTTTCAAATTCAAATTCATAGATAAAAAATTCCGCATATATACAATTTCTGAAACAATGGACTGAAAGGTAAAAATCTAAGTATTTACATACGAACAATAAAAATAACAGAATGCGAAAATGAAGTGCAAATAAGAAATTGGAGTCACTGTGTTTGTTTAATTTTGGCTTAAGGTCCCGAATAAAAAATATTTCAAAAATCAAGCAATCGAACTTTTTCGAGCAGTTGCTCAGGATCCTAAAGTTCTTTGCGATTCATGTGACTCGTTTCCACGTTGTTCCCTTACATGGTTGCCGATTACCAATCGTTTGTGTCCCTCCACACGTTGATCTAGGTGTCGGCTTGTAAAGCCGACATAATTTGCATCACACATGAAGAATGCTAAATCACATTCTGCACCTTTCTTCAACTCTTTCAATCTACCAGTAATTAATCTTGATGATATCATGAAATTACAGATAGTCTCTTTCGTTTACCAGTGGTCACACAGACTTTGTTGATGAATATTTTAATTTCACCTCTTCTGTTTATTCTTATCCCACAGGGCAGTCATCTAATGTCAATCTTTATATAACTTTGGTCAATACTATCCAATATTGTCTTAAGCTTGCGCGTTTGGAATTCTTTGCCCAGCTCTGTTACCATGTACTACATAAAAATCCCTTCCTCTACTTCATAGGTGATAACACAGTCACTATACAGCAGGGCTTTCAATAAAAAAATTTGAGTAGGAGTCCACCCATATGAGAGTACGCAGCTGTGGAAATAAGCCGGGAGTGGCATACAACTCCAGAAAATTTTGCTTGGAAATACAATTTCTAGCTCTCTGGGCATCAAAATTAGCAAAGGTAATGACAAAATATTTATGAGCAAAAGGAACATTATTTTTAATATTTACAAGACTTTCACTTCATTCAAAGGCAATGAAAGAGTTATTAAAATAAAGTGGAATGAAAAGGCATTGACTTCTGCGATTAATATTCTTCAGTAAGAAAAAATACCACTGACAGTATTTATGAGAAAACAACATAGAAAGTAAAAATTTAACCAAAATACAACGTTCCTGTTCTGGAACGTGATTGACAAATTGTGACCCATCTTTGTTAAAAGCCGAAATGAAAGCGAGGCTAACTTTTATTATGATACCACTGAAAATGGCAGAAAGCACTTTGATCATGAACACACGCAAGATGAAGAACATACATGTGCGCTTTATACACAAATTCTCAAGACTTTTGAGCACTTTTTGCACTGCGGAGTGGTTAGGCTGTACAAATCTTAAGAAGTTTGTTTCTGAAGTAGTTGTGGCCCAAGTAGCCAGCAACCTGATGATCCACAGCCGCCGGAGCTCCGGCGGTTAACCCGGCTCTTATTGAAAACCCTGGCAATACATTACAAGAATTCTACTTGCTTAACTGTTATTCTTTTTAATTATCCAGCTTAGGCATGAAGAACTCCTGATCTTAAGTGAAAATTACAGTTTGTTGGGATCATCCACTAGATTAGCCAGTACACTGCTATCTGAATGGTCTTGATCTAACTGATTCACAAAATTAATATACACCTGTAATATAAACTATTTCCTGTAATTGTGATCTTGCATTTTTGTCTGAATTTTTAGGCTATCAGTGAATGATAAAGGTAAATTCAGAATGTACTGTACCTGTACATGTGCTGTATTTATATCTATGAGTTGAGTGAAATAAATTCTTTTCTGTTTTCTAATTCACCATGAAATGTAACTTATATGTACGTAACATATTTTTATTTTACATGACCTACGTGTAGACTCCTTCATCACTTACGCTCTGTTTATATGGTCTACGTGACCTGAGACAACCCTCCCCCAGAGTTTCCACTTGACTATTTCAAAAGTTCTATCAGCCACTTACATAAGGTGGGTGAGACAACGCGGGGAGATGCATTGTTTCGCCTCGGCAGGTAGAGTAACCCTGGAAGGTTTTTTCCAGTAAACATTTGCTCGAATTCCCAGTACGAGACTGAAAACCTTCAATGCAGATGCACAATATTTTCCCTCAGTGGAGACCGATGAGAAACCAAAATGGAAGAAGCAACAATTTTGGGCCTGTTTTATGTTGCTAGCAGGAAAACATGACAAATGTGAAAAGGTCATTGTTTTTTCAAGACACTCCCACACTGTCAGACTGCTTTTGTCACCCTCAGTTTATAAGGGTTGTCGCACTTAATCAAAGGCAAGAACGTGCACCAAGTTACATTACTACCAACACTTTGAGCCCTGGATTATGTAGTTTAACCAGAAACTAATATATCATTGAAGATGAATTAAAGAACTATTCTTACCGTCTGTCACCGTCTCTCTGTTATAAAGATCGTCAGATCGACGTCAGACTCAGAGCGACCGTCAGAGCAACAAATTTGACATCATCGACCAGCGACTGTGATGTAGTGGTTAAGTTCTTGATGTAATTGACATGTATTGTACCCACAAGTGCAGTGGACTCGACCTGAGGCTTCTGAGGCTCGCAGTTGCGTAATTTTTACGGCAAAGAAGGAAATGCAATTAAAGCAAGGAATAAACGAGTAGATGACTAATGAACACTTTGTAGGAAGTAAAATAAATCGAGTTTTTAGGATTGATTTATGTCGAGTCTACCCAGAGAAGGAATGAATAGTATCCCATGATGCATAACGATTCCTTTTATATTATCAACTGAAATCGTGACTTAATCAATGTAGAGGTGAGCAGTGCTGGAGACTACCATGTTGTGTTTACAAACAGACCTTGGTGTCAAGGCTTTGGCTCTTAAGCATATATGTTATACCTTCACTGCGTGTCGGAAGAAAAATTTGGTGTCAATCAAGTTAAATGATTTTACGTGTGCTACATTGAAATGTAGGGAAGCTCATGTGAGGTACATCGAGCTAATCAAAGAAAAGTGAGTTAAATCCAACCTTGTTCCCAGAGTCTCTCTTCTCTGCCTCCCTTGGTCGTTGGAAGAGAGACCCTGGTTGCGGCTGGTCACGTGACCATCTATCCATCCAAAACCGCAGGGTGGGTGGGTACTCAAGTACATTTGGGCGAGAGGACGATAAAATACCATCCGGGGGAAGGTGAA
>NC_090874.1:10967625-10970125 GCF_036669935.1 Montipora foliosa | reverse complement strand
ACCAGATTATAGAGTTCAGTGTTTTAATAGAAGCTGAACCATCGCTAACTGAGAAAGGATTTATAAAGTTCTTAATCGCTGCTATCAGCTGATGTAAACCTTTCTTCTCGAAGCCTGTCACAGCCCAACAAGCTAAGGCCACTATTAATGTGATGTAGTGAAAAGTCTTGATATTTCCCTTATAGATAACCTTGGAAATGTTTATTTCGCTGTGATCTGAGTCCGGCTCTCATTGTTTAAAAAAGCTTTTTCTAAAACAGGGTTTGACAAGAAAAACAAATCTCATTGCCTCCCCTCCCTCCCTCTTATCGTCTCTTCCACTGCAAAAAATACATGCCTAGCTCTCACATTGGAAAGATAAATTCTAGGTGCAATAATACTCATTCTCTTTCTTCCTACAGCAATAATGTAACATTTCTTGACAATTTAACTTGAACCTACGCTATCCAAAAATTTACGAATACTACAGAATTAAAGGCATCTACAGAAACTTTCCCACAATACTTTACTCTCATCTCTTTTCTTTCCGAGCCGTCTATTTTGCGCTTTCTGTTTTTTTCTAATAAAAGCTACTGGGTACATTTCCTACCTACTTATATTCCGCTGCACTACTAATTCTTTCCCACGATGCATTACGGTACCGCCCTTTTCTCCCCAGGATCGTTTGCACGCCCTTCTTGCGCCTTTTTTGCGAATAGGCACAAGTCTGTACCTGAAATTAAAGGCTCTGTGATGAATAGTACAATTCTTTACTATAATTCAAAGTAGATAGCAAATATTCCTTATTAAATAAATGAATTATCAAAAGTGATCTTTCTTTTTTTTCATCTTCTTAATATTGAAATACCAGCCCTTAGCTTTTCTATCTTCTCCCTACATTTTATATTACAATTGTATATATTTCAATTCTGTAATATCAAATTCAATTGCGTCATGTCTCTCGTTTAACTTAGAAACATAAAATAAAGTGGAATTGATGATAAACTGCCGTGCGTTGTTTAAGCAGGCCCGTTCGTTGAAGGGGGAAATGCATGGTAGCCTCCCACCTGCCATGGATCTCGTAAGCATGAGTATTTCGCGCAGTAATCTGTCCGTGAGAGGTTTTACAGTCCATGTCATTTCCAGGCATTGCCATATAGCACTCTAGTAGTGGTAGCTAGTTAGATTGCGCACAGAAAATATGTGAAATACGCGTATATGCATTTACATGCAATTGCATTGCTTAGTTCAACTTGTAGACACTATTTCAAACCTCTTGTGCATGAACTCTATTTCTTACCTTATAGTCGTTCTTCAAATAACGTTTGGCATCCTTTAGCTTTTCTTGCTGTTGTTTAGCCCAAGAAAGGCCCTTCCCTCTTTCCCCCAGTTTCTCTGCCACACTGTGTAAGTCGTCAAACCCCTGAGCACCATCGGCACCTTGAAGGGATTTCCTTACAGACGCTGAACACTCGTCCAGTATTTGGAGCAGGACGCTGCGACTTAGAGCTTGAAATTCCGATTCCCGACAGTAGGCTTGATACTGCTGAATAATCCTCTCGGGGATGATCATACGAACCACGTTTGGCACTTTGATCTGGTCATTAGTGGACAATTTGATGGTCTTCTCGCCAAAAGGAAGTTCCTGAATAACCTGCGGGCTTGTAATAAAACTGACAAAATGTTCTATTTTGTCAGTTGACAAAACAGTCCGTCTTCGAGAAGAGAGCGATTGGATCGGCTGTCTCCTCAGACCGTACACCAAACAATGACGTTTCGCCTCCGTGGAGCACCACTGGGAGAGGTCTGGAATCCATTTCCTGATCTGTGCCAGACTCAGCTTGTCAGCCATCATAGAAAGAATTTGGCGTCGCACTTCCCAACCACAGGCAGCTCGATAACACTCCGTTAGTGTGACCATGAAAACGACATCCACGTTCTTCTCGGCACTTTCTCCAGTACCAGAGTACTGCTTATTCATCGCGTCCGATACATAATTCCACAACGCCACAGCGTCATTAGGCGCGACTTCCTCTACGACAGCCGTCACCCCTTCTCTGGCTTTCCTTCCGTAGTACCTCTTTGTCCTATCAGGGACTGTGCAATAATTATCTGGAGGAGGGGGGGGGGGGGGGGTTGTAAAATTAGCAAAGTAGGCCTTAAAATAAAGTTGCACCCCCCGCCCCCTGAATTAAAGTTAAAATAACTTCTTGTCCACCCCCGTCTAGAGGGGAGATTACTTTCAACCCCCCCTCCCCAACCTCCGATCCTCCCTACATCCCTCTTTACCTTTACACTACTTCTGGTATGTCTGCATCATCAATTAATGAAACTTGGAAGCTGCGCTTCACATAATCGTCGCCTGATGAACCACCTTCATACTCGGTTGACTCCTCCTCAGAATCACTTGAGGTATCATCATGAGAACTGGAGGGCATGTCTTCATCATCATCTTCGATGTCTTCATCAAATGTTCTTGCTACAGAACCATCTGCATGCTTAAGTATTCGCTCAACTAATT
>NC_090874.1:10955125-10962625 GCF_036669935.1 Montipora foliosa | reverse complement strand
AGGATAACGAAAAAAAACAAAGGAATTGATGACTGGAAATAGATAATTATCATTATTATTGAAAACTGGACATGCAACAAATATTTATAAATAGTACTTAATTAATACTGAGCAACATAGTATGTTTGAGTACCTTTTTGAACAAATTTTTAGACGGTTTACTGCGAGTTTCCAGTGGAATGTTATTCCAAAAGTATCTGCCAATAACAGACGGGCAAAAGCTCCTTAAGTTAGTTCGAAATGATTCAATCACAACTAGATCAGAAGAAGCACTACGAGTACTATATCTATGTTGCTCAGAGTCAGAGTGAAAGTAGGAAACTTATTCCAATATAGGAAATTATAAAAAAAGCAGGCAAGTAATAAGTTTGACAATATCAGGGAATTTCAGTAAACGTAAGAATGCATAATGAGAAGTAAAATGGGTTCCATTAAAGGAACAACATCAATAATTCGAAGGGCCTTGTTTCTTATTTTGTAACTGATTTATCTACTGGAGAATAAGGTGCAATATAGGAGGAATGCTTCAACAGTATGCCCTACCTAATATTTAATTACTACTTTGCTTAATTAATTCATTAGAAGACGGTCCCAGCCCTTGAATTTTCGGTTTGAAAAAAAGAAAGAAAGGTTTATTAATATTTAACTCTTAAGACAAAGGAAATTAAGATTCAACTTTTCTGTAAGCCGTAATGGGAAAAGAATAACCGTTCGATGTAAAAAACGCTAAAACTTCAACCGTTAACCGTATAAGCCACACTACCCTATTGAGACCCTCATATAATGCACTGATCCTAATTAGGGACTACTAGAGACAGAACCTGGTATACAATTTGTCACTTTGGATTTTCAACTACTACTATCCGTAAATAGGAGCAAGACATTACTTTCTTTTGAAACAAAAAGACGCCGCCAATAGTTTTTGAAACCAAAACCCGCCAAAGTGGCTTAAAGTTGACCGTTCTTCAAATGTCATGTGATTTTGATAGTGCACAAAAAAGAGTTCCTCCTTTCTCAACTCTTTCTACCTCTTTCGAAGAAAGAGACCAAATACTATGAAAACAATCTGCTCGTACGATTGCTTTCCCTATAAAATACAAGACAAATCATTGTACATTTTCAGTTCACCCCTAAAAACTGCTAGTAATAGCAGGAATGCATAATCCAGCGAAAGCTTCTAATATAATGCTATACTCAAAAAGACATCTTTTTGTCTATCATTAGTAAACGAGGTAATTTTCACTGAACTGCAATCAATTATTACATGAATAAAATGGAATTTATCGAAAACCAAAACATACCAAAGCGACTTAAGTTGATGGCTCCTCAAATGTCATATGATTTTGGTAGTGTGCAAGAAGAACCTCCTCGCTGCTCAACTCCTCCTGGCAAAGCCAACAGCTGTGTTTTTCCCCCTGGTTCGAACGACGTTCTCGGGTAATGCAGGGGTGATGTATTTCTACTTCCAGTTCATTTGTACTTGCAGAACGTTTTTGAGGTTTTTCATATTTTCTGACACTTTTTCTGCCGCGAAAAGGCCCTCCGCACTCCTTACGTTCGTAACGTTGCTCTCCAGTATGTAATCTTTCATGTGTGGTTAAACTTACTGCTTGGGTAAAACACTTGTCACAATGTTTGCATTCGTAAGGCTTCTCTCCAGTATGGACTCTTTCATGTTCCCTTAAATGTCCTTTTCGGCTAAAACATTTGCCACAATGTTTGCATTTGTAAGGCTTCTCTCCAGTATGGACTCTTTCATGTCTGGTTAAATTCCCTGCTACGCTAAAACACTTGCCACATTGTTGGCATGCATAAGGCTTCTCTCCAGTATGGACTCTTTCATGTTCCCTTAAATGTACTTTTACCGTAAAACATTTGCCACATTGTTTGCATTCGTAAGGCTTCTCTCCAGTATGGACTCTTTCATGTTTTCTTAAATTTCCTGCTACGCTAAAACACTTGCCACATTGTTTGCATTCATAAGGCTTCTCTCCAGTATGGACTCTTTCATGTTCCCTTAAATGTCCTTTTACGCTAAAACACTTGCCACATTGTTTGCATTCGTAAGGCTTTTCTCCAGTATGGACTCTTTCATGTTTCCTTAAACGTCCTGTGTCGCTAAAACAGTTGCCACAGTATTTGCATTCCCAAGGCTTCTCTCCAGTATGGACTCTTTCATGTCTTCTTAAACTTCCTGCTACGCTAAAACACTTGCCACATTGTTTGCATTCGTAAGGCTTCTCTCCAGTATGGACTCTTTCATGTCTTCTTAAACTTCCTGCTACGCTAAAACACTTGCCACATTGTTTGCATGCATAAGGCTTCCCTCCAGTATGGACTCTGCCATGTTCCCTTAAATGTCCTTTTTCGCTATAAGATTTGCCACATTGTTTGCATTCGTAAGGCTTCTCTCCAGTATGGACTCTTTCATGTTTTCTTAAATTTCCTGCTACGCTAAAACACTTGCCACATTGTTTGCATTCATAAGGCTTCTCTCCAGTATGGACTCTTTCATGTCTTCTTAAACTTCCTGCTACGCTAAAACACTTGCCACATTGTTTGCATTCGTAAGTCTTGTCTCCAGTATGGATTCTGTAATGTCTCCTTAAAAGTCCTGCTTGGCAAAACAACTTGCAGCACCGCTTGCACTGATACCGCGTCTCTCCAATATTCGCATTTTTAAGTTTGGTTTGTTTTCCGCGTTTCGTAGGAAAGCTGATTTGTTTGCACTGAGAACCCATGTTAGCTTGACGACTATTCTCGCGCGTAACTGATAATGACATCATTCTTGTGATCTCATCAGACACTAAACTAAAACGAAAGCGGAAAAAATATCAATACTATTTTTCGAAAGTTAAAACTTATTTTCGACACTCTGAACGAGACTGAAGTGGATTTACATGCACTTCTCCCAAAACTTCATTTCGTAACTGAAAAAATACTAATGATAATGGTGATAACATCATTTCACCTCGGATTTACAAGAGTAGCTGTAGCTGTAGCTGTAATTTCATCAATCATAATTTCATCAAGAAAAAAAAAATCATATATTATATACTGTACATTAAAATACCTATTCCTATACAACTACATTGATGTTGGAAAGAAATTTGGCATATTTCAGTTCTGAACTCGTTCAAGGACGTTGATGACCTCAGGTCCTCTGTTAGTTTGTTTCACATGTTTGCAGAAATGTATCTGAGGGAATGTAGACCAATTTAAGTGGTTGTGTTAACGTATGGGATAACAAGTTTCCTTGATCCTCGTAGGTTGCGTTCAGTATTCCTCATTTGAAAAAGACCACGTATGTACTTCGGCATCGTTTCAAACTGAATTGCCTTAAAAACTGTTTTCATCATGTCTTGGCACCTAATACCATACAGATCACTAGAATTAAGTTTGTTCAGTAGCTCCTGTTAATGCAGAGACTTCTCGTCCAGAACAATCCTGAGCGCCCTTTTGTTAAGATTCTCTAATTTATTTCTATTTCGAGCCCCGCAAAAGTGTCACACTGCTGAGCAACATCTAAAATATGGAACAATGAAGGCCTTATAAAGTTTACATTTTGTATCTGTCGGTACTGTGTTTCGGAAAGGGGAAATTACATTAATTTGATTGTTGACCTTTGTACAAATGTTTTTTACATGGCTGTTAAACTGCAGATTCTTATCAATATTCACTCCTAAAAGGTCGATGTTGTCTTTGACCGGAATATTAGTGTCAGGTGTATCAGGTCTAGTTTGTATTCCCTAAAATCATTGCTTGATATTTATCAGGATTTGTAATCATACCATTCATACCACACCATTGGTCAGCTTCGAGAAGTTGGCAATGAAGTTTCATTTCTAACTTCACTGGATCTTTATCCGAGGCATAAATTTGTTCATCGTCAGCATAAGCATTGATAAGACTCCTTTCAGGAAGTAAAAGAGATCATTCATAAATACATTGTAGAAAAGGGGTCCAAGGACGGATCCCTAAGGTACCCCTTTTATAACCGGCAGCCAAGAAGAAAACTTATCGCCTACTTTAACTCTCTGTGTTCTTCCAGACAAGTAGTTTCGCAACAGAGCAACGCCGTTTTCGGCCACTCCGTACGCATTCAACTTAGCTAGCAGCAACTCGTGTGGTACACTGTACACAATTAAAGGCCTTGGAAAACTCTAAAGATATCACAGCAACTAGTTCTTTATTATCTAAGCCAGCCCTCCAATCTTCTGTTAGACGCAGCAGTGTACTCTCACAGCTATAATTCTTGCGATATGCAGAAATGAAGTCAGACAGTATATCTTTGTGATAATAGCAGTGATTTATCAGTAGATTTATTAGCCGCGAGAGTATCCAATAAAAAGGCTCTCACTCTGATCAAGTCCATGCTACAAAGTTGCAGTAAGTGGTGAAATTTTAAAACTTTCAATACTATTTCATAAATATTACAGTAAAAATATGTCTTAAAAAGAAATGAAATGATTGTAGGAACATGCCAATCACACAGAGCAAGGGGAGGAGGTGATGAAAGCTTAATTCCCAGATGAACATTAAAACTATAGAAGAAATACGAGAGTTACATAGGAGAAGCAAACGAGGAGATTATTCTGTGAAAGTTTTAGAATACCTTGACCAGTTGGACGGGTTTTGCTAAAAGCAGGCCCGCGGCCCAGCGGCCCGCGGCCCACGGCCCGCCACGGCCCAGCGGCCCGGCGGCCCGGCGGCCCGGCGGCCCGAAGGCCCAGCGGCCCGCGGCCCACGGCCCGCGACGGCCAGGCGGCCCGGAGGCCCGGTGGCCTACACAGTTTTGTTGTCCAGCGGTAAATCCACGCGCATGCACAGCTTTGCATCGGGTTTGGGCGCGCAAATGAAAGACGGTGAGTTTGAATTCGTTTACCATTTTAATGATCATTTTAATCCTTTTCGATCCTTTCTTTCGTTGCATGTTGCTAAGTGAAAAACGTTGTTATTCTCTGTTGTTTTCGTCTGTTTACAACAACAAACAGAAACAAGGATTCAAATGATTAAAATGGTAAACGAATAGGCCATTTCCGAAATCATATCCGCCTCCTCTTCAAAGCGAGTCTAAGTGCAAAGCTTTTGTGATAGTAATTAGTTCTACTTTACATATGAATGAAAACTAATTTTCATAAGAAAAACTTCGCACTTAGACTCGCCTTGAAGAGGAGGCAGACATGAACTCGGAAATGGCCTATTCAAACTCACCGTCGTCCCTTTTGCACGCCCAAACCCGATGCAGATCTGTGCATGCGCGTGGATTTACGCTGGACAAAAAAACTGTGGAAAACAGGACTGGGCTACCGGGCCTCCGGGCCGCCGGGCCGCCGGGCCGTCGCGGGCCGCTGGGCCGCTGGGCCGTCGGGCCGACGGGCCGCTGGGCCGTGGCGGGCCGTGGGCCGCGGGCCGCTGGGCCGCGGGCCTGCTTTTAGCAAAACCCCAGTTGGACATGATATATTTTAATGCTTTCAATCAAGGCACCAGCGCCAAAGCAAATGAGTTCCAACTATTAAAAAAAAAAAGATCTCATACTTTGGAGAAGGAACCCTTATCAGGTAATGACAGCCAGGCCAACTGACCTCAATTTATGACTCATCAGGGATTGTCGATCGATGAGAAGCTGCAGTCTGTACTGTCAAAGAGATCAACATGCTGCAAATGCTTGGTCTGCGATTTTAAATACTAGTAACTGCAAAAATAGTTACATAACCTCTATTTTGCAAAAAGAATAAATCTTTTCATAACACCTCAAAGCCATTGCTAACATTTTAAAGTCTTTTGCTAATTTTGGAAAGGTTATTAAAAAGGAAATTCCTCAAGGGAACCGCACCCCCTCTTTCTACTTCAGGGGTAATTTCTCTATCACCTGCCACCTCAAATGAAATCTGGAGTTTTATTAGCAGTACGAATGCCAATAAATCTCCTGGCCTATACGGTCTACCTGTCAATATAATCTAGGAATTTATTTATCAGAACCTTTCGCATCACAATGCCTATGCAGATTTTTGGAAGAGTCCAAGATTCCCTACCCACTTCTTTGCACTATGCGTACCCTTATCTCTATCACTGAGAATTCTATTAACTAAGCTCAATAATCAATGCATGCATGTAAGAGGTATTGTGCATCAATGGTAAGTCCTGTTTACCCTACACAGAACAATTTGTATGTGCAAATGGTCAGAATTCAACTTGTGGTGTTCCACAAAGCTCTTCTTTAGGACCCCTTCCAGTCTCACGAAATTAGGTGAGTGTACAAACGTTTCACATATGTGATGATGATACTAACCTTTACAGCTATACCTTGAGGCAACCTTAAATCTGTCGCCAAATGTATGAAGTGTACCTTACCAGCTTAGGACTTAGCACCTCAAAAACTAATTTTATTCTCTTTCACTCAGAAAACCAACGCCTAATCAGTCTTTCAGTGTTAAAGTTCATTATGAATACAATGAACAAGTTGATTCTGCTATATACCTGGGTATAATATTTGATGCCAAATTAAGATAGGGAATCATGTTAATGAACTCTGTCTAAAGAGCTATCGAAGACTGTGGGTATCTTATCAAAAGTGAGACACTATTATATTCTTGTTACATGTTTATGCTTTATTGCTTACTTATTTATCCTTTTCTATCGGTAATTTACGGTGTCCATGTTAGGAGCATCTTAAATGTCAATCTTTATATAACTTTTGTCAACACTATCCAATATGGTTTATGCTATTGTTTATTGGCTCATGGGTTTGGAATTCTTTGCCCAGCTCTGTTACTAAGTAAGAATCTATTTCTCTATTTCATAGGTGATAACACTACACAATTAAGAACTCTAATTGCTTAACTGTTATTCTTTTTAATTATCCAGCTTAGGGCATGTCATATGAAGAATCCTAAATCACATTCTGCACCTTTCTTCAAGTCATTCAATCTACCAGTAATTAATCTTGATGATATCACAAAATTACAGGTAGTTGCCTTTGTTTACCAGTGGTCACACAGACTGTGTTAATGAATCTTTTAATTTCACCTCTTCATTTCATTCTTATCCCAAAGGGCAGTCATCTAATGTCAATCTTTATTTAACTTTGGTTAATAATATCCAATATTGTGTTAAGCTTGTGCATTTGTAATTCTTTGCCCAGTTCTGTTACCATGTACTAAATAAAAATCCCTTTCTCTATTTCATAGGTGATAACACTATACAGCAGGGCTTTCAAAAAAAATTTGAGTAGGTGTCTACCCATATGAGAGTAGGCAGCTGTGGAAATAAGCCGGGGGTGCCATGCTCCTCCAGAGAATTTTGAAATCAAGAAGCTTGGAAATACAATTTTCAGCTTTCTGGGCATCAAAATTAGCAAAGGTAATGACAAAATATTTATGAGCAAAATGAACATGATTTTTTACATTTACAAGACTTTCAGTTCATTCAAAGGCAATGAAAGAGTTATTAAAATAAAGTGGAATGAAAAAGCATTGACTTCTGCGATTAATATACTTC
>NC_090874.1:10940125-10950125 GCF_036669935.1 Montipora foliosa | reverse complement strand
ATTTTGAATTATCAAAATATGAGTAGTCTTAAGTAAGTCTTGATGAATAAATATCAGGAATTAAATACAAAGTGATGAAGTATTGACAGTCACAAATAACTCACCATTGTAATCGACAAAACCTACGAAATAATCACGAAAGAAGATCGTGTATTTCATCAACCCAGGACGCCATTTTGCTATTACCGTTGGAAAAAGATGCCGAAGAGACGTCTGGGATACTATTCATTCCTTCTCTGGAGTCTACCAGATGTCACAATCGTTAACATGTAACAGAACGCTTAGCCTGCGTAACTGGTATTACTCTAAGCGCGCATTCTGCACACAGCTTCGACGCTTGCTTTTAGCGGCCAAAACTTTATTCCGCGCGCCCTCGATACCGCTGCAAAACTTTATTCAACGCGCTTACAATACCGCCAGCTACGCAGGATACAGAACACTTCTCTTCTCTGGTCCATTCCTTTTGCAAAACCAAAAAGCTCACTAGTAAGAGAGCAAATGTCATAATATTAGGTCCCGTGGGAATTTCGTGCTGAAAGCAAACCACTGGTCTAGAAATGTTCGTTGGGACCAAGCGGACATGAAAAGTTTTGGTGGCAACTTTGCAACTTGCTGAGACATGATTTATGGGGACTCAAAATTTCTCGGTAAATTTGTATTTAACTGGTTGTCGCGTGACCTTGTACCCTGGAAACCAGGCTGAATTATATCAATCAGTCAATGCACCTGGTTGATTTAATTCGGTTTTAATCAAAATAATATTCACGTGATCCGACAAACATGGAAACGAGGCAGTGAGAGAGACATCTAAGTCACGTAAACTTCGCGTAAAATCCAGCGGCAAACACTCATGATAGACACGCCAAAGTTATTTTACGAGTGATAACGAGTGCAATTGTTGAGGCAGTCCAGGTGACCTTATTGAAAATGCATGGTCTTCTTAAAATGCTTGAGAAAGAAACATAAGGGCGCGTTCGATTGATCGAATTCCGGAATAAAAATACGTGGAGTGATGAAAAAACAAGGATAATAAAGATATGTTAAAATAGCATTTTAGCAGATGTTTGACAATTTTAATGTGAATCTCCGTAAAAAGGAAGGATTTCTAATTTGTATTCCATGTATTCCTTTTCCGGAAGACGGTCTATCGAACGCACCCTAAAACGTTTGAACAGACCCCATACAAAGAGACTTCATAAAAACATGGTCCGAGCAGATGGCCGCTATCCCTTCAAAACGAAATATACATATTTTGTAACGTTTTGTTAGTTTCACAAGAGTATGTATATTAGGTTGCATAATACTGCTGAAGTATTTTTAGCGTGCTTGTAGGTGTCTCAAGGGGCTAGTACACTATTTAAGGTTTGTTAAGTTATGCAAGAGCCATTCGAGGCATCTCTTTCAACCCTAGTTTTTTATTTTATTTACTGCTGTAATTTTCTCTGAGTTTGTAAAATTGTAATGATGTTTTTTGTAACGCTTTACGATCGCTGCATCAATAAACGAGATGCCCGCTCCTATTCTGTGTTTTGTGATTATTTACACTGTATTTAGATTAGTTACAAAGTATTTTATAATCCTTTCAATGTGATTAGAATATAATTAACAATTATTCCATGAGCGCGCGTTGGATATGAGATGGTAAATAGCCAACGAGGCGCGTAGCGCCGAGTTGGCTATAACCACTCTCATATCCGACAAGCGCGAATGGAATAATTGTTTTATTAAATTCCTTCAACTCCAAAAATTTGGAAGTACGAAATAGGAGCGGAAAAAGCGAGCAAATCCGAGCGAAATCGAAAAAAACTTGATGAGAACTGATGTGATGTTGTGTAATACCTTGTTGTCGTCAGACAGACGCAGGCTCATCACAAAAACATTTCTAGCCTTTTTGCGTACTTCTAAACGTCAGAATTGATCCAAACTTTCCACAAAAAAGTTTTTTTTCTCCTTTTTGGCTTTATTCAAAGAGAAATTTGGCATTCCGACGAAAACATTTTTAGTTTAGCAACGCTTAACGCAATCATTTACCATATAAGGTCAAACCAAGGTATATGAGCTGATAACCAAGATTGAGTGAACCAATCAGAGCACGCGAAATGCATTATCTGAGGTTGAGAATTTAATAATAACAGTTATCTACTCAGCACTATTTACAGTTCTTCGTATCTTTAACTCTGACAAATCTCTGCTCTCCTCCTCATCACTTTCGTCCTCGTCACTCAGAGGAAGGTCGTCGTTTTGCTGGTTCGCGCAGTCACTATCACCAGAACAACCACAAAGGTCTGTAAAGGGAACCCAGCTCTGCGGCATTGACATCGATTGGAGGAGCATTACTCCATTGAGCACTTGCATTTGACAAGTTGTATTATATCCTCAAGAGCTGGTGCTAGAGTTGTCATTACAGGTACCCACTCCTCGTCTTCCATTGCCCATCCAAAATCACTCGGTGACTACAGCGATGCGGAATTTGGTCCTCGGCAGCATCCTTGTTCCAAACCATCAACTGAAAATGAGCACGCAGTATAGCTTGGTGCAGTGCAGCTTGCATTGGTGGCAATTTGTCAGACTCCGCTTGCTACATTCTAAAGAGGAACCAACTGAGCTCTTTGACAATTGTTATGTCTGTCTTCGGTAGATAAGGTTGGCAGACAAACCTTTCAATTGCATCTTTGATGTCTTCATCAGGCTGTTCCTCTCGACCGAGATTATCAAGGCCCTCAGGATGGAATCGTCGGCTACCTGAAACTCCTTCCAAGAACTGACCTTCCCCTTCCCTGAAAAGCTACCTGTATTAAAAGCTCCTGTGATGGCGTGAAATGCGGGCAGCGCTGCGGTCTTAGCAGGACCAAGGGCTTCCATCTCTGAATACCGTCTGATTGTTAGTACAAGGACGTCGGTGTCTGGTGAGTGAATGGATAATTTCGTGGCACCATCATTAGTGGCATCAAGGGCATGCAATATCATCCTCGTATCTGCCTCTTTATGGTCACTTTGAAGATGTCCCATGCCTTTGTGCGTCGCTTCACACCCTTTCCCCATGCCACAACAATCTGCCCTCCAACAACCCAACCACGCTCCTTTACCTTCTTTACCAGAAAGGCGGTTAGCCCTGCCTTGGTCTTCGTATGCGAGAGCAGTTTCTTTACTACCTTGCCACTGCTTTTCCAAGTTTGGAGCTTATGCTTCTTCATGGTCGACTAAAGGTTCACCTTCTCTGATTTGATCCGTTCATCTACAAACGGTTAGAACAGTTTTCTGCCTGTTTGACTCTGGTGACACAAGTCATTCTTTATTTTCTCAGACATGACCACCTTGGTGACCAGATGATAGAGTTCAGTGTTTTAATAGAAGCTGAACCATCGCTAACTGACAAAGGATTTGTAAAGTTCTTAATCGCTGCTATCAGCTGATGTAAACCTTTCTTCTCGAAGCCTGTCACAGCCCAACAAGCTAAGGCCACTATTAATGTGATGTAGTGAAAAGTCTTGATATTTCCCTTATAGATAACCTTGGAAATGTTTATTTCGCTGTGATCTGAGTCCGGCTCTCATTGTTTAAAAAAGCTTTTTCTAAAACAGGGTTTGACAAGAAAAACAAATCTCATTGCCTCCCCTCCCTCCCTCTTATCGTCTCTTCCACTGCAAAAAATACATGCCTAGCTCTCACATTGGAAAGATAAATTCTAGGTGCAATAATACTCATTCTCTTTCTTCCTACCGCAATAATGTAACATTTCTTGACAATTTAACTTGAACCTACGCTATCCAAAAATTTACGAATACTACAGAATTAAAGGCATCTACAGAAACTTTCCCACAATCCTTCACTCTCATCTCTTTTCTTTCCGAGCCGTCTATTTTGCGCTTTCTGTTTTTTTCTAATAAAAGCTACTGGGTACATTTCCTACCTACTTATATTCCGCTGCACTACTAATTCTTTCCCACGATGCATTACGGTACCGCGCTTTTCTCCCCAGGATCGTTTGCACGCCCTTCTTGCGCCTTTTTTTGCGAATAGGCACAAGTCTGTACCTGAAATTAAAGGCTCTGTGATGAATAGTACAATTCTTTACTATAATTCAAAGTAGATAGCAAATATTCCTTATTAAATAAATGAATTATCAAAAGTGATTTTTTTTTTTCATCTTCGTAATATTGAACTACCAGCCCTTAGCTTTTCTATCTTCTCCCTACATTTTATATTACAATTGTATATATTTCAATTCTGTAATATCAAATTCAATTGCGTAATGTCTCTCGTTTAACTTAGAAACATAAAATAAAGTGGAATTGATGATAAACTGCCGTGCGTTGTTTAAGCAGGCCCGTTCGTTGAAGGGGGAAATGCATTGTAGCCTCCCACCTGCCATGGATCTCCTAAGCATGAGTATTTCGCGCAGTAATCTGTCCGTGAGAGGTTTTACAGTCCATGTCATTTCCAGGCATTGCCATATAGCACTCTAGTAGTGGTAGCTAGTTAAATTGCGCACAGAAAATATGTGAAATACGCGTATATGCATTTACATGCAATTGCATTGCTTAGTTCAACTTGTAGACACTATTTCAAACCTCTATTGCGTGAACTCTATTTCTTACCTTATAGTCGTTCTTCAAATAACGTTTTCCATCCTTTAGCTTTTCTTGCTGTTGTTTAGCCCAAGAAAGGCCCTTCCCTCTTTCCCCCAGTTTCTCTGCCACACTGTGTAAGTCGTCAAACCCCTGAGCACCATCGGCACCTTGAAGGGATTTCCTTACAGACGCTGAACACTCGTCCAGTATTTGGAGCAGGACGCTGCGACTTAGAGCTTGAAATCCCGATTCCCGAAAGTAGGCTTGATACTGTTGAATAATCCTCTCGGGGATGATCATACGAACCACGTTTGGCACTTTGATCTGGTCATTAGTGGACAATTTGATGGTCTTCTCGCCAAAAGGAAGTTCCTGAATAACCTGCGGGCTTGTAATAAAACTGACAAAATGTTCTATTTTGTCAGTTGACCGTCAACTGACAAAATAGGACAGTCCGTCTTCGAGGAGAAAGCGATTGGATCGGCTGTCTCCTCAGACCGTACACCAAACAATGACGTTTCGCCTCCGTGAAGCACCACTGGGAGAGGTCTGGAATCCATTTCCTGATCTGTGCCAGACTTAGCTTTTCAGCCATCATAGAAAGGATTTGGCGTCGCACTTCCCAACCACAGGCAGCTCGATAACACTCCGCTAGTGTGTCCATGAAAACGACATCCACGTTCTTCTCGGCACTTTCTCCAGTAGCAGAGTACTGCTTATTCATCGCGTCCGATACATAATTCCACAACGCCACAGCGTCATTAGGCGCGACCTCCTCTACGACAGCCGTCACCCCTTCTCTGGCTTTCCTTCCGAAGTACCTCTTTGTCCTATCAGGGACTGTGCAATAATTATCTGGAGGGGGGGGGGGGGGGGGTTCTAAAATTAGCAAAGTAGGCCTTAAAATAAAGTTGCACCCCCCCTGAATTAAAGTTAAAATAACTTCTTGTCCACACCCGTCTAGAGGGGAGATTACTTTCAACCCCCCCTCCCCAACCTCCGATCCTCCCTACATCCCTCTTTACCTTTACACTACTTCTGGTATGTCTGCATCATCAATAAATAAAACTTGGAAGCTGCGCTCCACATAATCGTCGCCTGATGAACCACCTTCATTCTCGGTTGACTCCTCCTCAGAATCACTTGAGGTATCATCATGAGAACTGGAGGGCACGTTTTCATCATCATCTTCGATGTCTTCATCAAATGTTCTTGCTACAGAACCTTCTGCATGCTTAAGTATTCGCTCAACTAATTGTGCCTTGTTTCCAGATACCATTAGACCTTCTTGCCTTAGATAGAGCCGAAGTTGCTTGTTAGTCAGTCTCCAACATCGTCTCTGCTCTCCCAACAAATATCTTCTGGAATGGTGTTTCTTTCCAGATTTCTTTTGTCTGCTTTTAGAGCCAAGAATTCAAGGTGCTGAAGATATCTTCTGCAAGAACTTTCGTCGATGTTAACTCAAGTTCTTGAATATATGTTTAATATTGTTGAGATAAACTGTTCATTTTTAGTACAGGTTTTGAAGCTGTTAATATTAATATTTCTTAAAAGATTCCAAAAATTGATTTTGATTAGCTTACATGTAATATACATTACCTTGAGTCCATGGATTGAGATCAGACCTCTCAGTTTAACTTCTAACCCCCCTACAAATGTTTCAGAAATTACATCTTACCCCACCCCCCCCCCCTACCCTGCGCTTTGGTTTAAGTTCAGGCCCCCCCTATTAATCTCAGAACCCCCCCTCCAGATAATTATTGCACAGTCCCTCACTGGTATCTGACCAGAGAGTGTGGCATTGCGAACGGACTGGACTTACATCTCTCGAGTGCAAAAACGAATTCATCTCTTGTGGCGAATTTTTTGGCGTCAAATTAGAGGACTCATCAGGTTCGTAGAGGCTACCACCCGGTGTCACTGGGGCGTGGCCAACAGCACATGGAGTCCTCGTTCTAGGGGTGCTGCAAGCTACTGCCTCACGCCTTTCACTTTTAGGCTGAAAATAAAATACATTATATTTGTGCAAAAGATTTGTGGCTATTTCGTAGTTCTAGCTTTACAGCTCCAGTCCAGAAAAGATAGTATTGATGCATGATTGTGGGTGGTCGAGAAAGGACTAAACCCTGATATGGGCTCAACTAAGGCGTAGCTAAATCTGCATAGTAATGAAGCTGTTCACCTACCGATATTTCTTGCCTTTCTCCCTTTTCGCTTTCTTTGGATTCAATTTGTCCCTACAAGCTCGACAGATAGCTGTGGAAAAAAATTCCCATTTACCTATGTTTTTACTTTTGTATTGTGTCCTGATAAAATGTTCATTTTTTTTTTTCGGGACGGACGGGGTGGGGTGGGTTTGTTGATAGGGCGGGCAGCGCTAACTACATCCATTAGCCTCTAACGGGTAGAGTATGCTAAAATTGTTCACCTACTTGCCGTTGCTTCATTAAAGGCCTTAAAAAACTCAAACAACCCCACAGCGAAAAGCTGTCGAAACTGAGCATATTTTACTTTTTTCGAGCAATAAAAATATGTAAAGCCACGCCTTAAAGGAATCCGAATAATGGGATGATAAAGCTTTTTCGAGCAGCCAACTTTGAAGCTAAAGTAGGGTGGGAAAATGTATCACGCTCATTTCATCGAGTCTGATATACCTACTTCTATAAATATGTGTAAATCAAACATGTTTCTCTCAAGAAAACTGTTCAGATTCACATTTTTACAAGTTCACTTACCGGAACCAACAGGAACAAATCTTCCAGTTAGCCGCATGATTTCTCTGGAGACATGTTTGTTTATCCCACGATCACCTACAGGTAGTTTTCCGCGCGTCGAGCTGTGTGCAGCTAGCGGTACAGGTACTCGACATTTCTCTGAACCGCGACGCCATCCAATTCCTAGAGACGATCTGTGGTGAGGACAAATGCTCATATCCGCCAAATGTTTTGGATGAAGAAAAGATCGCAGCTCGGGCCAGTATCAGGTCTATCTCCGTATGCACGTCGCTAAATCTCATAGCGCGCTTGTGGTTGGTGATATCACGCGAGCATGTGGACAAGGAAATGGTGATTTCTGATACCTATCTAGGATCTGCCCCGCATGATCCACCAACATGCTTGTGAAATGAACAAGTCATAATTGCACAATCCTTCTCCGTAACAGTGACGTCACAAAATGAAAAATGGGAAGGGTGGATTTGACGGGAGGAAGGGTTCGAGACAAGAAAATCATTTATCATTGCGATATTCTGATGACTCATAATCGTACGCAACTCCCCGCCCCACCCCCCCTCCCCCTCCCCCAGCGGCCTAAAATGTACTGGCGTCCTACACTGATGATAAGAGGGGGTTAACAATTATAGGGAAGAAATCGAAAGATTGGCGTTACCAATTAAATCAAGCAGTGCCGTCACGTAAATGTACAAGGGACAAGAAACGTAAACTATTTCAGAAGACTCTGTCAAACTACTTTTTGGACGTAAAAGTGACCGGAAAATGTAGTTCAATTCATTTTTCATTATTGTTGTCATTCCACACAAACAGAAACAAAATTTGGATAGGAATCAAAAGCTCCCGTTGGTTTCGAGCTGGTTGCATAAAATTGTCAGTTTTTAATGCAAAGGACAGCTGAAGAAAGAGGCCCAAACAGCACAGATTCTTCGTTGCGCTGGCAAGGCGAGCATATTAGTTTGGCCCTCGAATTTAACCGAATTTCGAGCCCAAACACCCGGGTATGAACTTAACGTTATTTCTGGCGTATAAATAATTTTTTTGATAAATGAAACCCACCATGATTACTCACTGATATTGGGATAAAACTGGACAAAATATAAGCGAAATCGATTTTCAACTTGTGCCGCGCCTGACGCGGTGATAAGAAAAATTTCCTCTTAAGGACGTTCGCGCGAAAATTTTTCAACATTGATTTTTTTCTGAAAATTTAACCACTGTAAGATAATGAGTTAGTTATGTCAGAAATGTAAAAAAAATGGGGGGGTCACCGACTTCGTTTTGGAGAGAACATGCCCGGAAAAACACCCAGAATGTGACAAAATCGGGCTTCGTTAGCGAACAAGGCCAGTGTCTGTAAACCCAAATATATTGCAATGAAATCTTTGAAGTGAAATCTTCTCTGCCAAATATTGTTTAAGTGGACTTATTAAGTGAATTTAGTCAACTGGTGAGGTTCCTTAAAGATCAAGTTCGCATTTAGCGACCACAGTTTCACGCGCCTTGCAGCCGCAAGATGGCAGGATTTGATGTCCCGTGAGCAGAAATCTTGAAATTTTTTTAACTTCCCACATTGATTTTTTGTTCATTTTTGGACAACGTGGAGATAATTGTAAATAAAATCCGTTTCTGGAAAGAAAAATAGGGGTCACCGAACGTCCAAGAGCGTTAAATCCAGGAAAAGCTATAGCAATGGCCTTTTGCCCTATCGTTTCTCATTTTATTACTTAGGGCGCGCGCTCGTGTATGACGTAGCGTGTGCATTTGCGTGCGCAGTAAGGATGCGCAGAAACAATTGGCGCGAACGTCCTTAAACCGTTGGCCCCGTCTCATAAATATGGCTAAATAAATAAGTCATTATTATGCAAGTCCTAAAAAGCTAATTTTAATCAATACAATAAAACAAAAAGGATAACGAAAAAAAAAACACAGGAATAGATGACTGAAAATAGATAATTATTATTATTATTGAAAACTGGACATGCAACAAATATTTATAAATAGTACTTAATTAATACTGAGCAACATAGTATGTTTGAGTACATTTTTGAACAAATTTTTAGACGGTTTACAGCGAGTTTCCAGTGGAATGTTATTCCAAAAGTATCTGCAAATAAGAGACGGGCAAAAGCTCCTTAAGTTAGTTCTAAATGATTCAATCACAACTAGATCAGAAGAAGCACTACGAGTACTATATCTATGTTGCTCAGAGTCAGAGTGAAAGTAGGAAACTTATTCCAATATAGGAAATTATAAAAAAAGCAGGCAAGTAATAAGTTTGACAATATCAGGGAATTTCAGTAAACGTAAGAATGCATAATGAGAAGTAATGGGTTCCATTAAAGGAACATCATCATTAATTCGAAGGGTCTTGTTTCTTATTTTGTAATTTAACTACTGGAGAATAAGGTGCAATATAGGAGGAATGCTTCAACAGTATGCCCTACCTAATACTTAATTACTACTTTGCTTAATTAATTCATTAGAAGACGGTCCCAGCCCTTGAATTTTCGGTTTGAAAAAAAGAAAGAAAGGTTTATTAATATTTAACTCCTAAGACAAAGGAAATTAATATTCAACTTTTCTGTAAGCCGTAATGGGAAAAGAATAACCGTTCGATGTAAAAAACGACAAAACTTCAACCGTTAACCGTATAAGCCACACTACCCCATTGAGACCCTCATATAATGCACTGATCCT
>NC_090874.1:10922625-10935125 GCF_036669935.1 Montipora foliosa | reverse complement strand
CTGGGTATAATATTTGATGCCAAATTAAGATAGGGAATCATATTAATGAACTCTGTCTAAAGAGCTATCGAAGACTGTGGGTATGTTATCAAAACTGAGACACTTTAATATTCTTGTTACATGTGTATGCTTTATTGCTTGCTCATGGGTTTGGAATTCTTTGCCCAGCTCTGTTACTAAGTAAGAATCTATTTCTCTATTTCATAGGTGATAACACTATACAATTAAGAACTCTAATTGCTTAACTGTTATTCTTTTTAATTATCCAGCTTAGGGCATGTCATATGAAGAATCCTAAATCACATTCTGCACCTTTCTTCAAGTCTTTCAATCTACCAGTAATTAATCTTGATGATATCACAAAATTACAGGTAGTTGCCTTTGTTTACCAGTGGTCACACAGACTGTGTTAATGAATCTTTTAATTTCACCTCTTCTGTTCATTCTTATCCCAAAGGGCAGTCATCTAATGTCAATCTTTATTTAACTTTGGTTAATACTATCCAATATTGTGTTAAGCTTGTGCATTTGTAATTCTTTGCCCAGTTCTGTTACCATGTACTAAATAAAAACCCCTTTCTCTATTTCATAGGTGATAACACTATACAGCAGGGCTTTCAATAAAAATTTGAGTAGGTGTCTACCCATATGAGAGTAGGCAGCTGTGGAAATAAGCCGGGGGTGCCATGCTCCTCCAGAGAATTCTGAAATCAAGAAGCTTGGAAATACAATTTTCAGCTTTCTGGGCATCAAAATTAGCAAAGGTAATGACAAAATATTTATGAGCAAAATGAACATGATTTTTTACATTTACAAGACTTTCACTTCATTCAAAGGCAATGAAAGAGTTATTAAAATAAAGTGGAATGAAAAAGCATTGACTTTGACTGCGAATAATATACTTCAGAAAGCAAAAATACCACAGTAGTTATAAGAAAACAATAAAGAGAGGAAAACTTGAACCAAAATACAATGTACCTGTTCTGGAATGTGATTGCAAACAATTGTGACCCATCTTTGTTAAAAACCGACATGAAAACAAGACTAACTTTTATTATGATACCACTGAAAATGGCAGAAAGCAATTTGATCCCGAACACACACAAGATGAAGAACATACATGAGCGCTTTATACACAAATTCTCAAAAATTTTTAAGCACTTTTTGCACTGCGGGGTGGTTAGGCTGTACACATTTTAAGAGGTTTGTTTCGAGAAGTGATGGCCAAAGTAGTCAGCAACTTGATGATCCACAGCTGCCGGAGCTCCGGCGGTAAAGCCGGCTCTTATTGAAAACCCTGGCAATACATTACAAGAATTCTACTTGCTTAACTGTTATTCTTTTTAATTATCCAGCTTAGGCATGAAGAACTCCTGATGTTAAGTGAAAATTACACTTTGTTGGGATCATCCACTTGATTAGCCAGTACACTGCTATCTGAATGGTCTTGATCTAACTGATTCACAAAATTAATATACACCTGTAATATAAACTATTTCCTGTAATTCTGATCTTGCCTTTTTGTCTGAATTTTTAGGCTATCAGTGAATGATAAAGGTAAATTCAGAATGTAGAGTACTGTACATGTACTGTATTTATATCTATGAGTAGAGAAATAAATTATTTTCTCTTTTCTAATTCACCATGAAATGTAACTTATATGTACGTAACATATTTTTATTTTACATGACCTACATGTAGACTCCTTCATCAGTTAGGATCTGTTTATATGGTCTACGTGACCTGAGACAGCCCTCCCCCAGAGTTTCCACTTCATTATTTCAAAAGTTCTATCAGCCACTTACATAAGGTGGGTGAGACAACGCGGGGAGATGCGTTGTTTCGCCTCGGCAGGTAGAATAAACCCTGGAAAGGTTTTTTCCAGTAAACATTTGCTCGACTTCCCAGTACGAGACTGAAAACCTTCAATGCACATGCACAATATTTTCCCTCAGTGGAGACCGATGAGAAAGCAAAATGGAAGAAGCAACCATTTTGGGCCTGTTTTATGTTGCTAACAGGAAAACATGAGAAATGTGAAAAGGCCATTGTTTTTTCCGAAGAGTGTAATCTAGATACTTCCCCATTGACTGCTTTTGTCACCCTCAATTTAAGGACGTTCGCGCCCATTGCTACTGCGCATCTTTTCGCACATGTCACGCACACGTCATGCATCGTAGACCACGCAGGTAAACACGATGCTAAAGGCCCAAAAATTTTCCACAAGAATAGAACATGAAAGTATGTGGCATCATGGCATAGCTGTGGGCCCAGGTCTTCTCGGAAATGTCACGCAATGGCGTGACAGTGCGAATAGACAATCGCTTTGAGAACTTCGCAGCGATTTTACTCTCTTGAATGCTGGGTGACCCCCATTTTTCTTTCCATAGATCACTTCCTTTCTCGATTTTGTCCATTTTAACAAAAAACAAAACAAATCTGAACGTGAGAAGTTACAAATATTTGGCCTTTTATGCTCTCGCGCGACCGAAGTTTTCTTTCTTAGACTAATATGTTTCGTTTTTCAAGGTCTATTTACCTCAGAAAAAGACATCAGCTGCAAAGGTTAATTTAGTTATATTAGTTATGTTGAACTGAGTACGTTTACCTGATCTAAATTTCACTCATGTAGCTTTTTTATTGCTGACAGTTGTAAGCTAAGTTCGTCTTAAAGTAACGCAATCTTCTAAAAATGCACCTCATGATCTCGAAAACGAGCACGGTGACCCCCCATTTTTTTATCCTTTTTTGCAAAAGTAGATCATTACCTTTCTGCGTGACAAGTTTAAAAAAAATCTGTACGTGGGAACGTTTTAGGCGCGAACGTCCTTAAAAGGGTTGTCGCACTTAATCAAAGGCAAGAACGTGCACCAAGTTACATTACTATTACCAACACTTTGAGCCCTGGATTATGTAGTTTAACCAGAAACTAATAGATCATTGAAAATGCATTAAAGAACTATTCTTACCGTCTGGCGCCGTCTCTCTGTTATAAAGATCGTCAGATCGACGTCAGAGCGACCGTTACAGCAACAAATTTGGCATCATCGACCAGCGCCTGTGATGTAATGGCTAAGTACTTGATGTAATTAACATGTATTGTACCCACAAGTGCAGTGGACTCGACTTGAGGCCTTTGAGGCGCGCAGTTGCGTAATTTTTACGGCAAAGAAGGAAATGCAGTTAAAGCAAGGAATAAACGAGTAGATGACTAATGAACACTTTGTAGGAAGTAAAATAAATCGAGTTTTTAGGATTGATTTGTGTCGAGTCTACCCAGAGGAGGAATGAATAGTATCCCATGATGCATAACGATTCCTTTTCTATTATCAACTGAAATCGTGACGTAATCAATGTAGAGGTGAGCAGTGCTGGAGACTACCATGTTGTGTTTACAAACAGACCTTGGTGTCAAGGCTTTGGCTCTTAAGCATATATGTTATACTCACTGTGTGTCGGAAGAAAAATTTGGTGTCCAGTTAAATGATTTTACGTGTGCTACATTGAAATGTAGGGAAGCTCATGTGAGCTTCATCGAGCTAATCAAAGAAAAGTGAGTTAAATCTAAAATCCGCGTTTGTGCGATCGCTTTCAAATGCAATGATCAAATCACAAGTGCCACTTGCGAGCTCATAAACTGGTGTATTTTGATAAAATCTTCGACTCCAAAAGTATGAGAAAATGAGGGTACTTCTGGGTACTTCTCCGCCAAAGATATCGTTTCACCATCGGTCTGCATAAGAGAAGTTCATATTTGGAAAAAACTCTAATCCATAACTGTATAAATAACTTTATTCATGATCTCTGTCACGCTTAGCCTGCGTAACTGGCAGTATTCTAGACCGCATTCTGCACGCAGCTGCGCCGCTTGCTTTTAGCGGCCAAAACTTTATTCCGCGCGCCCTCGATACCGCTACAAAACTTTATTCCGTGAGCTTACAATACCGCCAGCCGGACGCTGGAAACAGAACGCTTCTCTTAGATATCCGCTTTGGATGGAACTTTGTCCGTGGACAAAAAAGGATCATCACCAGTTATTTGTTTAAAAACCCTAGGAAGCTTCAGAGATGCCAAAAAAGTTTTAAAATTGTTTGCAAAACGTTTTAAAAGATTACCTTGTCGGAATCCGATAAGTCAACTTCCTTCTTGATGAAGGGGGTAGTTTCCAAAAAAGCTGTGGTGCTACGTCGGTGGGGAAGTAGTATACAAAATTTTGGTTTTATCAACGGATTGGTAATGTAAATTGATTACCGTACAGACATTCTAAAAGCTTTTAGAATCTCTGTATGGTGGTTCAATTTACATTATCAACTCCGTTGATAAAACCAAAATTTTGTATACCTTCTTTTAGTTTCTTTTGTATGGTACCAACAGTAACAAAGTCTTCAATAACAAAATATAGTTTGTACCACTGGATATGTGCTGTAATGTGTTATAAATGGGTTGAAAATTACGGAAATATGGTTCACAGTGAGGAAAATATGGGTTACGTGTACTTGAAACGTAACCCTTTCTTTTCTGAAAAAATTTCCCGCGAAATATTTCTTTCACGGAAAGCCAAAAGCTGAACCCTTCTTACGAAACTTTCATTAACGACTGCCCACAACAGCAAGGCATTTTAAAAGGACATTACTTTTAATATAAAAAAGTAAGGTAAGGGGGAGGGGGGAGGGGGGGAGGGGGGAAAGGCCCTCTTGGCACCTCCCTTAGATCCCTAAACACGCCCGAAAAGTTCATGGACTTTCGAAAAACGGGCCCCAGGTCTACCAAGCATTC
The DNA here is from genome assembly GCF_036669935.1 of Montipora foliosa. Taxonomy (NCBI): domain Eukaryota; kingdom Metazoa; phylum Cnidaria; class Anthozoa; order Scleractinia; family Acroporidae; genus Montipora; species Montipora foliosa. The sequence goes on along the minus strand of NC_090874.1, from coordinate 10,930,349 downwards.
ATGCACCGGTGGCTCAGTAGGTTGCACAGGGACGCCATGCTAGACGTCGTGAGTTCAACTCCGGCCGGATCAACACTCAGGGTCCTAATAACGATAAGGAGAAATTGCCATCTTAATAATTACACCTGCAAATGCTTAGACCTTTCGAGTCCTCCCGGATAAGGACTTTAACCCGTTGGCCCCGTCTCATAAATATTGCTAAATAAATTAGTCATTATTATGCAAGTCCTAATTATTATTATTATTGTTATTATTATTATTATTATTATTATTATTATTGTTATTATTGAAAACTGGACATGAACCAAATATTTATAAATAGTAATTAATTAATAAATACTGAGCAATATAGTCATGTTTGAGTGCATTTTTTTAGACGGTTCATAGCGAATTTCCAATGGAACGTCATTCCAAAAGTATCTGCCAATAACAGAGGAGCAAAATCTCCTTAAATTAGTTCTGAATGATTCAATCACAACTAGATCAGAAGAAGCACTACGAGTACTATATCTACGTCGCTCAGAGTCGGGGTGAAAGTAGGAAACTAATTCCCATACAAGTAATCGTAGAAAAGCAGCTTTTCACCTTGGGTTGTGTTATGGACTACACATGGAGTTGGGAGGCCATACTGTGAGTAACGACAACTTTAATGCCCGAATGTAGTTCCTGTGACATTATTTAACATCTTCAGTTCAAAGTTCTTCCAAATGCACAAAGGAAAAAGCGAGACTGAGTAAACCAAGTAAAAAAAAAAAGAAACTGAAGGCTTCTTACGAAACTCTCATTAACGACTGCCCGCAAAAGCAAGGCATTTTAAAAGGGCGTTACTTTGAATATAAAAAAGTAAGGTGGGGGGGGGGGGGGGAAAGGCCATCTGGGCCCCTCCCCTGGATCCGCCACTCAATACGATTAACACAAGACTAGCAACCATTCACCAACACCAGATAGCTAAGGGTAGGGGTAAATATTCTTTAGGACCAAATTTGTTAGAGGAATAGAGCGAGTTTCAAATGAGTGTCGTAAAACCAATACATAAGTAATTACTTCGACCAATCACGGCAGGTGCAAACAGCGCAACGAACCAATCCAAATTCGTATTGCTCAAAGCGCGCGAAAAATTCGGTTACGTATGAACAGCTGACCAGGCTGGTCGCGACCCCGGAGTCAACTGTCTGGTTTTTATAGTCTAATCAAGTGAACAGTTTGTTTCAGCCATTTTTAGATCTTCTCCAATTTCTTAAACCAGTGTGCATGTGTGTAAAATTCAAACGATGCCTATATCGAGCAGTGTATGTAAAGCTTGATGCTGCTGGAAGAGCCGGCTCGAGTGCTCTTTGCAACTGACCAGGGGCACGTTTCTCGAAAGTCCCGTAAACCGTTTTGGGCCCGAAAAGCAATTTGAAAAACTACGATCCACTTGTCTTGAAAAGCTTATCTGTTAACATGTTTTCGTTGCCAGAGAAAACAAGACTATTACAAAGTTTCGTGACTTGAAATATTTCCATTTTTTTAAACACAAGGCGTTTTGTGTCACCCTAAACACGCCCGAAAAGTTCATGGATTTTCGAGAAATGGGCCCCAGGTCTACCAAGCATTTATGCACCGGTGGCTCAGTAGGTTGCACAGGGATGCCATGCTAGAGGTCGTGAATTCGACTCCGGCTGGATCAACACTCAGGGTCCTAAAATAACCATAAGGAGAAATTGCCATCTTAATAATTACACCTGCAAATGCTTAGACCTTTGAAGTCCTCTCAGATAAGGACTTTAAACCGTCGGCCCTGTCTCATAAATATTGCTAAATAAATTAGTCACTATTATGCAAGTCCTAAAAAGCTAATTTTGATCAATACAATAAAACAAAATAGATTATTATTATTATTATTATTATTATTATTATTATTATTATTATTATTGAAAACTGGACATGAAATATAGGAAATTATAAAAAAAGCAGGCAAGTAATAAGTTTGACAATATCTGGGAATTTTAGTAAACGTAAGGATGCATAATGAGAAGTAAAATGGGTTCCATTAAAGGAACATCATCAATAATTCGACGGGTCTTGTTTCTTATTTTGTAATTTAACTACTGGAGAATAAGGTGCAATATAGGAGGAATGCTTCAACAGTATGCCCTACCCAATATTTAATTACTGCTTTGCTTAATTAATTCATTAGAAGATGGTGACCGTCCTAACACTTGAATGTTTGGTTTGAAAAAAGAAAGGTCTATTTATATTTAACTCTTAAGACAAAGGAAATTAATATTTAACTTTCCTGTACGCCCTCACGACAAAAGAATAACTGCTCTAAAAAAAAGCCAAAACTTCAACCGTTAACCGTATAAGCCACTACCCCATTGAGACCCTCATATAATGCACTGATCCTAATTAGGGACTACTAGAGACAGAACCTGATATACCGTTTATCACTTTGGATTTTCAAATACTACTATCCGTAAATAGGAGCAAGACATTAAATTCTTTTGAAACAAAACGACGCCTCCAATAGTTTTCGAAACCAAAACCCGCCGCCAAAGTGGCTTAAAGTTGACCGTTCTTCAAATGTCATGTGATTTTGATAGAAAGAGACCAAATACCATGAAAACAATCTGCTCGTCACTTGCTTTTCCTTTAAAATACAAGACAAATCATTGTACATATTCAGTTCATCCCTAAAAACTGCTAGTAATAGCAGGAATGCATAATCCAGCAAAAGCTACCAATATAATGCTAGACTCAAAAAGGCATATTTTTGTCTATCATTAGTAAACGAGGTAATTTTCAACTCCAATCAACTATTACCAGCATAAAATGAAATTTATCGAAACCAAAACATACCAAAGCGACTTAAGTTGACGGCTCCTCAAATGTCATATGATTTTGGTAGTGTGCAAGAAGAACCTCCTCGCTGCTCAACTCCTCCTGGCAAAGCCAACAGCTGTGTTTTTCCCCCTGGTTCGAACGACGTTCTCCGGTAATGCAGGGGTGATGTATTTCTACTTCCAGTTCATTTGTACTTGCAGAACGGTTTTGAGGTTTTTCATATTTTCTGATACTTTTTCTGCCGGGAAAAGGCCTTCTGCACACCTTACGTTCGTAACGTTGTTCTCCAGTGTGTAATCTTTCATGTCTGGTTAAACCTCCTGCTTGGGTAAAACACTTGCAACAATGTTTGCATTCGCAAGGCTTCTCTCCAGTATGGACTCTTTCATGTTCCCTCAAATGTCCTGTGTCGCTAAAACATTTGCCACATTGTCTGCATTCGCAAGGCTTCTCTCCAGTATGGACTCTTTCATGTCTTCTTAAGCTTCCTGCTACGCTAAAATACTTGCCACATTGTTTGCATTCGTAAGGCTTCTCTCCAGTATGGACTCTTTCATGTCTTCTTAAACTTTCTGCTACGCTAAAATACTTGCTACATTGTTTGCATTCGTAAGGCTTCTCTCCAGTATGGACTCTCTCATGCATCTTTAAAGTTCCTGCTTGGGTAAAACACTTGTCACAATGTTTGCATTCGTAAGGCTTCTCTCCAGTATGGACTCTTTCATGTTTCTTTAAAGTTCCTGCTTGGGTAAAACACTTGCGACAATGTTTGCATTCGTACGGCTTCTCTCCAGTATGGACTCTTTCATGTTCTCTTAAATGTCCTCTTTGGCTAAAACATTTGTCACATCGTTTGCATTCGTAAGTCTTCTCTCCAGTATGGACTCTTTCATGTCTTCTTAAACTTTCTGCTACGCTAAAATACTTGCCACATTGTTTGCATTCGTAAGGCTTCTCTCCAGTATGGACTCTCTCATGCATCTTTAAAGTTCCTGCTTGGGTAAAACACTTGCCACACTGTTTGCATTCGTAAGGCTTCTCTCCAGTATGGACTCTTTCATGTTTCTTTAAAGTTCCTGCTTGGGTAAAACACTTGCGACAATGTTTGCATTCGTAAGGCTTCTCTCCAGTATGGACTCTTTCATGTTCCCTTAAATGTCCTCTTTGGCTAAAACATTTGCCACATTGTTTGCATTCGTAAGCCTTCTCTCCAGTATGGATTCTGTAATGTCTCCTTAAAAGTCCTGCTTGGCCAAACAACTTGCAGCACCGCTTGCACTGACACCGCGTCTCTCCAATATTCGCATTTTTAAGTTTGGTTTGTTTTCCGCGTTTTGCAGGAAAGCTGATTTGTTTGCACTGAGAACCCCTGTTGGCTTGACGACTATTATCGTGCATAACTGATAATGACATCATTCTTGAGATCTCATCAGACACTAAACTAAAACAAAGTGGAAAAAATGTCGATACTATTTTTGGAAAGTTAAAAACTCTTTTTCGACACTCTGAATGAGACTGAAGTGGAATTACATGCACTTCTCGCAAAAGTTTATTTCGTAACTGAAAAAACACTAATAATAATGATAATAATAGCAGTGATTTATTAGCAGAGTATCCAATAAAAAGGCTCTCACTCTGATCAAGTCCATGCTACAAAGTTGCAGTAAGTGGCGAAATTTGAAACATTTCAATACTATTTCATAAATATTACAGTAAAAATATGTCTTAAAAAGAAATGAAATGATTGTAGTAACATGCCAATCACACAGAGCAGTGTTTAAGGAAAGGGGGGAGGGGGTGATGAAAGCTTAATTCCCAGATGAACATTAAAAGAATAGAAGAAATAAGAGAGTTACATAGGAGAACTGTTAGCATATGGAACTGTTAGCATATGGAATTCCTTGGAATCTAATTTGAAACTTTCTAGCAACGAAATCATCTTTAAGAAGCGTTTAAGGAACAAACTGCTAAGGGATTTTTTAGGAAGTGATTGATATTGCGATAAGTAGTTATGTAATTGATAGTGATGATTGGTTATTTTAATCTTGTAAATAATTTAAATAACTATGTAAATTATTATTTTATAATTATTATTGTTGCTGAAAAGCCCCTTTGGGAAGGTTCAATAAAGTATGTATGTATGTATGAGAAGCAAACGAGGAGATTGTTCTGTGAAAGTTTTAGAATACCTTGACAAGTTGGACATAAAAGATAGTTTACAGTCCTCACAAAGTGACATGACATATTATTTTAATGCTTTCAATCATGGCACCAGCGCTGGATAAATTGCTTAACTTGACCAAGCCAAATGAGTTCCAACTATTCAAAAAAAAGATCTCATAATTTGGAGAAGGAAACCCTTATCAGGTAATAACAGCCACGCCACCTGACCTCAAATTATGACTCATATGGGAGTGTCGATCGATGAGAAGCTGCAGTCTGTACTGTCAAAGAGATCAACACGCTGCAAATGCTTGGCGTAAAGCAGCTCCAGAAAGTAATTTACCTCGAGAATCAGAGGAACAATATCCGCACAGAGGATTTTTCAGCGAAAACTACGACTAACCGCAAAGAACCTCTTTCTGATAAAGGCTACTAAAGAGGCAGAAAACAGTGCTTTTCTTTCTTCTGACAAACTTGCTATTAAAAACAAACCTCGAAGAGTTCATTCTCCTATCTTCTATTTAAAAAAAATAGGACTGGGTTGTCAAAAATTAGAAGAGAAAATCTAAATATTGCAATTAGTGTTTGTCTTAAGTTTTTATAAGACATTTAGTTATAAAAACGAGCGATAAAAAATAAGAAGAACGACGTTTCAACCGTTCCAAGGTCATTTTCAAATTCAAATTCATAGATAAAAAATTCCGCATATATACAATTTCTGAAACAATGGACTGAAAGGTAAAAAGCTAAGTATTTACATACGAACAATAAAAATAACAAAATGCGAAAATGAAGTGCAGATAAGAAATTGGAATCACTGTGTTTGTTTAATTTTGGCTTAAGGTCCCGAATAAAAAATATTTCAAAAATCAAGCAATCGAACTTGTTCGAGCAGTTGCTCAGGATCCTAAAGTTCTTTGCGATTTATGTGACTCGTTTCCATGTTGTTCCCTTACATGGTTGCCGATTACCAATCGTTTGTGTTCCTCCACACGTTGATGCAGGTGTCGGCTTGTAAAGCCGACATAATTTGCATCACACATGAAGAATACTAAATGACATTCTGCACCTTTCTTCAACTCTTTCAATCTACCAGTAATTAATTATGATGATATCATGAAATTATAGATAGTCTCTTTTGTTTCCCAGTGGTCACACAGACTGTGTTGATGAATATTTTAATTTCACCTCTTCTGTTTATTCTTATATATCCCACAGGGCAGTCATCTAATGTCATTCTTTATATAACTTTGGTCAATACTATCCAATATTGTCTTAAGCTTGCGCGTTTGGAATTCTTTGCCCAGCTCTGTTACCATGTACTAAATATAAATCCCTTTCTCTACTTCATAGGCGATAACAAAGTCACTATACAGAGGGCTTTCAATAAAAAAATTGAGTAGGTGTCTACCCATATGAGAGTAGGCAGCTGTGGAACTAAGCCGGGGGTTGCATACAACTCCAGAAAATTTTGCTTGGAAATACAATTTCTAGCTTTCTGGGCATCAAAATTAGCAAAGGTAATGACAAAATATTTATGAGCAAAAGGAACATTTTTAATATTTACAAGACTTTCACTTAATTCAAAGGCAATGAAAGAGTTATTAAAATAAAGTGGAATGAAAAGGCATTGACTTCTGCGATTAATATTCTTCAGTAAGAAAAAATACCACTGGCAGTATTTATGAGAAAACAATATAGAACGTACAAATTTAACCAAAATACAATGTTCCTGTTCTGGAATGTGATTGACACAAGTGTGACCCATCTTTGTTAAAAGCCAACATAAAAGCAAGGCTAACTTTTATTATGATACCACTGAAAATGGCAGAAAGCAGTCTTTGATCATGAACACACGCAAGATGAAGAACATACATGTGTGCTTTATACACAAATTCTCAAGAATTTTGAGCACTTTTTGCACCGCGGAGTGGTTAGGCTGTACACATTTTAAGAGGTTTGTTTCTGAACTATTTGTGGCCCAAGTAGCCAGCAACTTGATGATCCACAGCCGCCAGAGCTCCGGCGGTTAAGCCGGCTCTTATTGAAAACCCTGGCAATACATTACAAGAATTCTACTTGCTTAACTGTTATTCTTTTTAATTATCCAGCTTAGGCATGAAGAACTCCTGGGCCCGATTGTTCAAAAGGCGATTAACGCTAATCCCGGATTAAAAATTAACCAAGGGGTTTATTTCTCTACTCCCAAGTGCTGTTCAACGCCGATATTCGGCAAAACTTTACATTAGAAGAAGTCAATCTTGAAAAACAAAAATAAGCAAAAGAAACTTTCACCAAAAAGTTAAAACTTGAATCAAAACTTTACGGTAATCCTGGATTAAATTAATCGGCTTTCGAACAACCAGGCCCTGATGTTAAGTGAAAATTACACTTTGTTGGGATCATCCACTAGATTAGCCAGTACACTGCTATCTGAATGGTCTTGATCTAACTGATTTACAAAATTAATGTACACCTGTAATATAAACTATTTCCTGTAGTTATGATCTTGCCTGTTTGTCTGAATTTTTAGGCTATCAGTGAATGACAAAGGTAAATTCAGAATGTACAGTACTGTACATGTACTGTATTTATATCTATGAGTTGAGAGAAATAAATTATTTTCTCTTTTCTAATTCACCATGAAATGTCACTTATATGTACGTAACATATTTTTATTTTGCATGACCTACGTCTAGACTCCTTCATCACTTAGGCTCTGTTTATATGGTCTA
>NC_090874.1:10907625-10917625 GCF_036669935.1 Montipora foliosa | reverse complement strand
TGCTTTTGCCGTGAGGTTTTTCCTTTTGCCGTGAAGTATTTGCTGTTGCCGTGAGGTTTTTCCTTTTGCCATGAAGTATTTGCTTCTGCCGTGAGGTTTTTGCTTTTGCCGTGAAGTATTTGCTTTTCCCGTGAGCTTTTTGGTTTTGCCGTGACAGTTGTGGGCCACCGTACAAATCACTCACCATTATAATCGACAAAACCTACGAAATAATCACGAAATAAGATGCTAAAAAACTGTTAAAATTGTTTGCAAATTGTTTTAAAAGATTGCCTTGTCGGAATCCGATAAGTCAACTACCTTCTTGGTGTTTCGTTTGTATGGTACCAACAGTAACAAAGTCTTCAATAACAAAATATAAGTTGTACCTCTGAATATGTGCTGTAATGTGTTATAAATGGGTTGAAAATTAGGGAAATATGGTTCACAGTGAGGAAAATATGGGTTAAGTGTACTTGAAACTTAACACTTTCTTGTCTGAGAAAATTTCCCGCGAAATATTCCTTCGCGGAAAGCCAAAAGCTGTGCTTTTCACCTTGGGTTGTGTTATGGACTACACAAGAAGTTGGGAAGCCATACTATGACTAACGACAACTTTAATGCCCGTCTGTAGTTCCTGTGACATTATCTAATGTCTTCACTTCAAAGCTCAACCAAATGCAAAAGGAAAAAGTGAGACTGAGTAAAACCGAGTTACAAAAAAAATAGAAACTGAATGCTTCTTAGCAAACTTTCATTAACGACTGCCCACAACAGCAAGACATTTTAACAGGGCGTAACTTTTAATATAAAAAGGTTAAGGTGGGGGTGGGGGGGGGGGGAAAGGCCTTCTGGGCCCCTTCCCTAGATCCCCAACTCAACACGATTTCCACAAGACTTGCAACTATTCACCTATACCAGATAGCTACGGGTAGGGGTAAATATTCTTTGGGGCCAAATTTGTTAGAGGAACAGAGCGAGTTTCAAATGAGTGTCGTAAAACCAATACATAAGTAATTACTTCGACCAATCACGGCAGGTGCAAACAGCGCAACGAACCAATCCAAATTCGTAGCAATTCCATGTAACTTGCTCAAAGGGCGCGATTTTTCGCGCGTGCAAGTAGGGATTGGTTTTGGCTTTCCCTCTCATTGGTTGAAAAACCGGTGCGAGACTTTTAAACCAGTCACTGAGCGCAGCAATCGCAATCGTGAAATTACTTTCGACAGTCGTTTGAAAAACTCCTCTCCTCTCTTAGCTATAATTGCAAGCTATAATTAAGAACGTTAGTGCTATAATAACAACAAAAGTCGCTTTGAAAATAGGAGTCTCAATTGGGTTGACCGAAAGCCGTAAAACGGCCAAAAAATTTAAACCCGCTAAGCATAAAAATGAAAAAAAAAATTAACTGTTAATTGTAAAGAAGATTTAACCGTAAAAAAACCTACGATTTTAAGTGTCACCATCCTCCAGGACGACCGAAGACCGGTTGCAACCGGGTGTCCTGTGGGGAGCGGTTACGGATAAACAGTTGATCCAGGCTGGTCGCGACCCCGTAGTCAACTGTCTGGTTTTTATAGCCTAATCAAGTGAACAGTTTCTTTCAGCCATTTTTAGATCTTTTCCAATTTCTTCAACCAGTATGCATGTGTGTGAAAGTCAAACGATGTCTATATCGAGCAGTGTATGTAAAGCTTGATGCTGCTGGAAGAGCTCGAGTGCTCTCTGCAACTGACCAGGGGCACGTTTCTCGAAAGTCCCGTAAACGTTTCGGGCCCGAAAAGCAATTTGAAAAACTACGATCCACTTATCTTGAAAAGCTTATCTGTTAACATGTTTTCGTTGTCAGAGAAAACAAGACTATTACAAAGTTTCGTGACTTGAAATATTTCCATTTTTTTAAACACAAGGCGTTTTGTGACACCCTAAACACGCCCGAAAAGTTCATGGACTTTCGAGAAACGGGCACCAGGTCTACCAAGCATTCATACACCGGTGGCTCAGTAGGTTGCACAGGGATGCCATGCTAGAGGTCGTGAGTTCGACTCCGGCCGGATCAACACTCAGGGTCCTAAAATAACGATAAGGAGAAATTTGCCATCTTGATAATTACACCTGCAAATGGTTAGACCTTTCAAGTCCTCTCAGATAAGGACTTTAAACCGTTGGCCCCGTCTCATAAATATTGCTAAATAAATTAGTCATTATTATGCAAGTCCTAAAAAGCTAATTTTGATCAATACAATATATAAAAGAAAAAGGATAACGAAAAATAACAAAGGAGTTGATGACTGGAAATAGATGATGATGATGATTATTATTATTATTGAAAATTAAGCATGGAACAAATATTTATAAATAGTAATTAATTAATACTGAGCAACATAGTAATGTTCGAGTACATTTTTGAACAATTTTTTAGACCGTTTACAGCAAATTTCCAATGGAATGTCATTCCAAAAGTATCTGCCAATAACAGACGAGCAAAATCTCCTTAAATTAGTTCTGAATGATTCAATCACAACTAGATCAGAAGAAGCACTACGAGTACTATATCTATGTTGCTCAGAGTCAGAGTGAAAGTAAGAAACTTATTGCCATACAAGTAATCATTAAAAAAGCAGGCAAGGAATTTCAGTAAACGTAAGGATGCATAATGAGAAGTAAAATGGGTTCCATTAAAGGAACATCATCAATAATTCGAAGGGCGTTATTTCTTATTTTGTAATTTAACTACTGGAGAATAAGGTGCAATATAGGAGGAATGCTTCAACAGTATGCCCTACCTAATATTTAATTACTACTTTGCTTAATTAATTCATTAGAAGACGGTCCCAACCCTTGAATTTTCGGTTTGAAAAATGAAATAAAGGTTTATTAATATTTAACTCTTAAGACAAAGGAAATTAATATTTAACTTCTCTGTAAGCCGTAACGGGAAAAGAATAACCGTTCGCTGTAAAAAAAAAGCGAAAACTTCAACCGTTAACCGTATAAGCCACACTACCCCATTGAGACCCTCATATAATGCACTGATCCTAATTAGGGAGTACTAAAGGCAGAACCTGGTATACAATTTGTCACTTAGCCTTTTCCACAACTACTATCCGTAAATAACAGCAAGACATTACTTTCTTTTAAAACAAAAAGACGCCTCCAATAGCTTTCGAAACCAAAACCCGCCAAAGTGGTTTAAAGTTGACCGTTCTTCAAATGTCATGTGATTTTGATAGTGCACAAAAACGAGTTCCTCCTTTCTCAACTCTTTCTACCTCTTTCGAAGAAAGAGACCAAATACTATGAAAACAATTGCTTTCCCTGTAAAATACAAGACAAATCATTGTACATTTTCAGTTCACCCCTAAAAACTGCTAGTAATAGCAGGAATGCATGATCGAGCAAAAGCTTCTAATATAATGCTATACTCAAAAAGGCATCTTTTTGTCTATCATTAGTAAACGAGGTAATTTTCACTGAACTCCAATCAATTATTACCACAATAAAATGAAATTAATCGAAAACCAAAACATACCAAAGCGACTTAAGTTGACGGCTCCTCAAATGTCATATGATTTTGGTAGTGTGCAAAAAGAACCTCCTCGCTGCTCAACTCCTCCTGGCAAATCCAACAGCTGTGTTTTTCCCCCTGGTTCGAACGACGTTCTTGGGTAATGCAGGGGTGATGTATTTCTACTTCTAGTTCATTTGTACTTGCAGAACGTTTTTGAGGTTTTTCATATTTTCTGACACTTTTTCTGCCGTGAAAAGGCCCTCTGCACTCCTTACGTTCGTAACGTTTCTCTCCAGTATGTAATCTTTTATGTGTGGTTAAACTTACTGCTTGGGTAAAACACTTGTCACAATGTTTGCATTCGCAAGGCTTCTCTCCAGTATGGACTCTTTCATGTTCCCTTAAATGTCCTTTTCGGCTAAAACATTTGCCACATTGTTTGCATTCATAAGGCTTCTCCCCAGTATGGACTCTTTCATGTCTTCTTAAACTTCTTGCTACGCTAAAACACTTGCCACATTGTTTGCATGCATAAGGCTTCTCTCCAGTATGGACTCTGCCATGTTCCCTTAAATGTCCTTTTACGCTGAAACACTTGCCACATTGTTTGCATTCGTAAGGCTTCTCTCCAGTATGGACTCTTTCATGTTTTCTTAAATTTCCTGCTACGCTAAAACACTTGCCACATTGTTTGCATTTATAAGGCTTCTCTCCAGTATGGACTCTTTCATGTTCCCTTAAATATCCTTTTACGCTAAAACACTTGCCACATTGTTTGCATTCGTACGGCTTCTCTCCAGTATGGATTCTTTCATGTTCCCTTAAACGTCCTGTGTCGCTAAAACAGTTGCCACAGTATTTGCATTCGCAAGGCTTCTCTCCAGTATGGACTCTTTCATGTCTTCTTAAACTTCCTGCTACGCTAAAACACTTGCCACATTGTTTGCATTCGTAAGGCTTCTCTCCAGTATGGACTCTTTCATGATTTCTTAAATTTCCCGCTACCCTAAAACACTTGCCACATTGTTTGCATTCATAAGGCTTCTCTCCAGTATGGACTCTTTCATGTTCCCTTAAATATCCTTTTGCGCTAAAACACTTGCCACATTGTTTGCATTCGTAAGGCTTCTCTCCAGTATGGACTCTTTCATGTCTCTTTAAATTTCCTGCTACGCTAAAACACTTGCCACATTGTTTGCATTCGTAAAGCTTCTCTCCAGTATGGACTCTTTCATGTCTTTTTAAACTTCCTGCTACGCTAAAACACTTGCCACATTGTTTGCATTCGTAAGCCTTCTCTCCAGTATGGATTCTGTAATGTCTCCTTAAAAGTCCTGCTTGGCCAAAGAACTTGCAGCACCGCTTGCACTGATAACGCGTCTCTCCAATATTCGCATTTTTAAGTTTGGTTTGTTTTCCGCGTTTTGCAGGAAAGCTGATTTGTTTGCACTGCGAACCCCTGTTGGCTTGACGACTATCATCGTGTATAACTGATAATGACATCATTCTTGAGATCTCATCAGGCACTATACTAAAACGAAAGCGGAAAAAATATCAATACTATTTTTCGAAAGTTAAAACTTATTTTCGACACTCTGAACAAGACTGAAGTGGATTTACATGCACTTCTCCCAAAACTTCATTTTCGTAACTGAAAAAACACCAATGATAATGGTGATAACATCATAACATCACCTTTATTTCACCTCGGATTTACAAGAGTAGCTGTATAGCTAATTTCATCGAGAAAAAAAAAATCATATATTATATACTGTACATTAAAATACTAATTACATATTAAATAACAAGTACATTGATCTTCACAAGGTGAAATGATATATTTTAATGCTTTCAATCATGGCACCAGCGCCAAAGCAAATGAGTTCCAACTATTAAAAAAAAAAGATCTCATACTTTGGAGAAGGAACCCTTATCAGGTAATGACAGCCAGGCCAGCTGACCTCAAATTGTGACTCGTATGGGAGTGTCGATCGATGAGAAGCTGCAGTGTCTGCAGTCTGTACTGTCAAAGAGATAAACATGCTGCAAATGCTTGGTCTGCGATTTTAAATACTAGTAACTGCAAAAATAGTTACATAACCTATATTTTGCAAAAAGAATAAATCTTTTCATAACACCTCAAAGGCATTGCTAACATTTTTAAGTCTTTTGCTAATTTTGGAAAGGCTATTAGAAAGGAAATTCCTCAAAAGAACTGCACCCCCTCTTTCTACGTCAGGGGTAATTTCTCTATCACCGGTCACCTCAAATGAAATCTGGAGTTTTATTAGCAGTACAAATGCCAATAAATCTCCTGGTCTATACGGTCTATCTGTCAATATAATCTAGGGCTTATTTATCAGAACCTTTCGGATCACAATGCCTATGCAGATATTTGGAAGAGTCCAAGATTCCCTACCCATTTCTTTGCACTATGCGTACCCTTATCTCTATCACTGAGAATTCTATTAACTAAGCTCAATAATCAATGCATACATGTAAGAGGTATTGTGCATCAATGGTAATTCTTGTTTACCCTAAAGAGAACAATTTGTATGTTCAACTGGTCAGAATTCAACTTGTGGTGTTCCACAAAGCTCTCTTTAGGACCCCTTTCAGTCTTAAAAAATTAGGTCAGTGTACTAACGCTTCATTTAATTGATGATGATACTAACCTTAACAGCTATACTGTACCTTTCCAGCACAAACTTAGATCACCTTAAGGCAACCTTAAATCTGTCGCCAAATGTATGAAGTGTGTACCAGTTTTGGACTTAGCACTTTTATTGTCTTTCACTCAGAAAACCAATCACTGTTAAAGTTCATTATGAATACATTGAACAAGTTGATTCTGCTATATACAAATGTACCTGGTGTAACATTTGATGCCAAATTAAGATAGACTGTGGGTATCTTATCAAAAGTGAGACACTTTTATATTCTTGTTACATGTGTATGCTTTATCGCTTGCTTATATATCTTTTTGTATCGGTAATTTATGGTGTCCATGTTAGGAGCTACTATTACCCTTCACCGATCCTAAATCACATTCTGCACCTTTCTTCAAGTCTCTCAATCTACCGATACTTATAATCTTGACAATATGATAAAATTACAGGTAGTCTCCTTCGTTTATCAGTGGTCACACAGACTGTTTTAATGAATATTTTAATTTCACCTCTTCAGTTCATTCTTATTTCCTAGGGCAGTCATCTTAAATGTCAATCTTTATATAACTTTGATCAATACTATCCAATATGGTCTATGCTGTTTGACATTTATTGGCTCATGTGTTTGGAATTCTTTGCCCAGCTCTGTTACACTTTGTTGGGATCATCCTCTAGATTAGCCAGTGGACAAAATTGATATACACCTGTAACATGAACTATTTCCTATAATTATGATCTTGCCAGTTTGCCTGAAGTTTTAGGCTATCAGTAAATGATAAACGTAAACTTCAGAATGTACCTGTACATGTACTGTATTTACATCTATGAGTTGAGTGAAATAAATTATTTTCGTTTTTCTAATTCACCATGGAATGTAACTTAAATGACAGAGTACGTAACATATTTTTATTTTACATGACCTACATGTAGACTCCTCCATGACTTAGGCCCCGTTTATATGGTCTAAGTGACCTGAGACACCCCTCCCCGAGAATTTCCACTTGATTATTTCAAAAGTTCTATCAGCCACTTACATAAGGTGGGTGAGATAGAACGGGGAGATGAGTTGTTTCACCTCGGCAGGTAGAGTAACCCTGGAAGGTGAGACAACTTTTTTCCGGTAAACATTTGCTCGACTTCCCAGGACGAAACTGAAAACCTTCAATGCACATGCACAATATTTTCCCTCAGTGGAGACCGATGAGAAAGAAAAATGGAAGAAGCAACAATTTGGGGCCTGTTTTATGTCGCTAGCAGGAAAACATGAAATACTAACCTTAATTGTCCGAGAAATGTGAAAAGATCACTTATTTTTCGAAGATTGTATTCAAGACACTCCCCCACTGACTTCTTTTGTCACCCTCAATTTATAAGGATTGTCGCACTTAAAAAAAGAAAAGCAAGAACGTGCACCAAGTTACATCACTATTACCAACACTTTGAGCCCTGGATTCTGTAGTTTAACCAGAAACTAATATATCATTGAAGAGGCAGTAAACAACTATTCTTACCGTCTGTCACCGTGTGTACGTTTAAGATTGTCGAGCGACGTCAGACCGACCGTCAGACCAACAGACCAGCAACAAACCAGCAACAGACCAACAAGTTTGGCATCATCGACCAGCGGCTGTGATGGAATGGCTAAGTAGCTGATGTAATTGACATGTATTGTACCCACAAGTGGAGTGGACCAGACCTCAGGCCTGTGAGGCACGCAGTCCCGACATTTTTTTACGGCAAAGAAGGAAATGCCTCCACAAATCAATTAAGCGAGGAATAAACAAGTAGATGGCTAATGAACACTTTGTAGGAAGTAAAATAAATCGAGTTTTTAGGATTGATTTGTATCGAGTCTACCAGTATATAAGAATCGTTAACATGTAACAGAACGTTTAGCTTGATAGCTGGAGACATAGTAGGTGCGCATTCTGCTCGCGGCTTCGCCGCTTTTAGCGGCTAAAACTTTATTCCGACAAAACTTTATTCCGCGCGCTCACGATACCGCTACAAAACTCTATTCCCTGTGCTTACGATACCGCCATCTAGGCAGGATACAGAACGCTTCTCTTAGATATCCGCTTTGGACGAAACTTTGTCTGCGGACAAAAAAAAAATCATCATCATTTATTTGTTTGATAACTCTGCGAATCTTTATAGATGCTAAAAAAGTTTAAAAATTGTTTGCAAAACGATTTAAAAGACTACCTTGTCGGAATCCGATAAGTCAACTACCTTCTTGATGTTTCGTTTGCATGGGACCAACAGTAACAAAGTTCAATAACAAAATATAGCTTGTACCACTGAATATGTGCTGAAATGTGTTATAAATGGGTTCAAAATTGCGCAAATATGGTTCACAGGGGAATCTGGGTTACGTGTAGTTGAAACTTAACGCTTTGTTGACTGAGAAAATTTCCCGCGAAATATTTTTTCCAAACTATTCACTTAAAATATTACTTCTCGCTTAGTGTTGCATCTTTTATGTTCAAATAAATGCTTAAATTAAAGCTCATTTAACGATCTTTCAGTAGAAATGTTTTTGCAATTTAATATTTTCTGTAAAAAATTGCATATAACAAGCGCAAAGATTGACATCACTCACGCACCAAACGAAAGGCGCATTTACCTCTTCGTTGCATTCTCGTGCAAAACACAGGAATTTTTATTAACATAAGAGATCAATTTTTCATTTGTTTAGCAATCACCCTTTCTAATTTCAGAGAGATCGACCTATCCGCAAATATTTTACGAATTTTTATGGACGCGGTGACAAATTGTTTATGCACTAGCCAATTGAAACCCCCACCCCGCGGACTAGGGACAGATAGGGGGATAATAGGGGCATATAAGCACTTTTGATCAGAGATCTGTCCCCCGGGGGTGGTAGGTAAGATGTGTTTTGCTTCTTTATATGTCCCCAACTCGGAGAATCAGGGAGATTTGACTGCGGTTGAAAAAGACTGGTACCGAAGTTCAGTTCCTGCCTTTACCAGTGCCAGATCTAAAGCGACCTTGGTGATCTAAGGAATGTAAGAATTGCAATGGGTTTTGCACGGGGCACTTTATGTGTCTGGAAAAGGTTTTAGCCACAGACAGCAGCGATTTACCCGCCGCTCATACTTACCCTCCTAGTACTGTTATCAAGAAAAGCTTTGAGAAAGTTCAAAAGGAGAGCCGAGATTTGAACTCAGAAGATGTAGAAGAACTTGCAAAGCAAACCCTTCTGAGTACTGAAGACGTTGAAATGTGGGTAACACATCCTGATTCTGTAAAGAAGCGACGACAAGCTGGAGCTCGTAAAGCTGCTGCTACAAGAAAACAGAAGTCAGCCAGACAGACGTCCAGTGATAAGATAGCCACTGCTGGGAATGAGTTCTGGTGTCTTTGTGGTCCAGAGTCTGGTAATATGATTGCTTGTGATAATCCTGGCTGCCCTATAGAGTGGTTCCATTTCGCGTGCGTGGGACTTGTGGATGCACCAAGTGGAAAGTGGCTTTGCACTGTATGTGCTGTTTAACATTTTCAAAGCTATCACTGCTCAGAAATGCTCTGTTACAATGTAAAATTCATATTCTTGCAAAATTTAATAATTCGCCGCAAGTTTTGTTCAGATGTATTAAAAGAAAACTATTGCCTTATTAAAGTATATTTTGTTCCTAATCAATTCAGTGTGAACGGTTTCTTTTTGTTTTGTTTTGTTTGTTTGTTTATTGTTTATTTGGTTTTTTTTTTCTAATCCCTTGCCAATTTGTTCCCAGGGGGAGGGGAATTTGATATCAAGATTTTCCCCAGGGGCTGGAGGTTTTGGTATGATTTGATCAGGGCCTTTGTCAAATCCCCC
>NC_090874.1:10887625-10897625 GCF_036669935.1 Montipora foliosa | reverse complement strand
CTAATTGCCTTGACGAAATAAAATTATTAGATGGCTCGTGTTGATATAGTACTTGTGCAAGCAATAATCCGTTTTCGTTTCGTTTTAAAACGCATACATTTCGATGCGTTTACTGAGGCCTTCTGGCCACACTAACGCTGAGCGTATTCATCGAAACCGCATTGATTTGAAAACGCTCTCGAAAGTGGATACAAATCAGAACGCATACATATCGTTGTGGACACACCACGTGAGTTGTTAGTATTACTGTTCTAAAAGCATGGCTAATTTGCCCTTGTCACACGGCGGCAATATTGTCCCGCGAGACCAAAAGAGCTTTGTTTTACCACGCCAAGCCTCGCAGTGGAAACCATGGGGGTGAGGTTTGGCGTGGTAAAACAAAGGTTTTTTGGTCCCCCGGGACAATATGGCCGCCGTGTGACAATGGCGAATGAATTTGGTATCTTGTTTGGAGCTTAACCTTGCCATATTCAACCTTATCTTGGTTTTTCATAGAAGAAAATACGTTGTTTTCAAGATCTTCGCATTTATAGTGCTGGAGCAGGAACACAATATAGAAAAGATTTGGAACAAAACAAGCGCTCCAATGCGAAGTTGTTTGCTCGACTGGCGGGAAATGGAGTCTTTCTGCAGGTACCGGAAAGCATTGTGTTTTTAGCCACTTGGGATTAGTCTTTATTAGGAGTTGTTTTGTTTTCTGTCTTTTGCTTCTTTAATTTGCTCTAATTTCTGCTCCGGTACTTGAAAAAGCTACCGGGAAATGCCGAGAATATCTCTTTCTTCAACTTACGACACAGCATGTCATCAAGCGTTTTCGATCGTTTAGTGTGGACCGTTGAAACCGCTGCGAAAACGATAGTGCGGACGCGGATCGATCGATGCATTTTCGATGACACCGAAACCGGATACTTTTGAGGTGGACGGGGCCTAATCAAAGGTCTCTTAGTGAAATTCACATGCAATATCTTTTTTACTTTTTTACGTCATATTCTTATACATCACCCATAATAGTTATTGTACATAAATTAGGGATTTTTTTCAATTTCATCCTTTGATTTCTTTTCTGTTCCTTTGTTTCACCTTCTAAAGTTACTGTGTCTCGAATTATATCAGTTTCTGCTGCTAAATACAATGACACTTTACTGATAAAGTATGTTGTCTTGTTTTAATTTATCAGTTAAGTTGGTTGGAAACGCATAACCCAACCAATACACAATATGTTAGAGCATTTAACGCATAACTGAGTCAAGAGAACGAAAGACTTGATATACATGAGAATATTAGCTGTCGCTGAAAGTATTTATCGTCCGACGAGAACGAGTCCAAGTGAATCACTGGCCCTACAAATTCTACAGCATCTGCGTTGGTTTTAACCTTTCATGTCACGAAGACCGCAAATCATCTTTAAAGGAAATGCGCTCTCAGCCCTTATTTAATGCGGTGATTATTTATGAGGTCACCTGCTAAAATTATCGCTAAGGGCTTTATTAGCATACTGGGTGCTTATACGGCTTTCTACGCACACCAAAATATTAACATCAATTTCAGGGGAGCTGTTATATTGATTTCATAAGCTTTTACTTAATGTATCTTGTCGTTCGCTTTGTTCGAAAGGCATAAAAATTAATTAACGGCAAACTAAATTAAAAACGGCTGAGGATATCGTCCGCTGGCGAATTTTATCCACTGATCCTTTCGCTTGACTTCGAGTCCTTGAAATCAAGCGAATTCGAGGTAAGTTAAATTTAGTTGGCAAGAAGATTAAATATTAAAGTTGTGTAATAAGGATGGCACGCTTTCGAGGTCTTGGTACCTACTGATGATTTCAGTCAAATTCAGTCAATTGTTTTCCATGGCGAATTCCCGGCGATTTCAACATACTTAAACTGCGAAATGCTTTTGAAAATACATCAACATTGAGTTGCCTCGTAAACATTGTAGGTTTCAAAACATCTAATGTAACCGCGTTGAATCGTGCAACAGAAAATTTATAACCGTAAGTTACTGATTTAAGCAATGTTGACAAAGTATCATGACAGTCATCTATGTGTTAGATATCAAGGAAATAAGTGTTTTAGGTTGAGAATCACTAGCTCGCGACAAAATTGTTGCGCGTGCGCCACTCGGAAAGAAGGGTCTCTATTGGGCATGACTAACTTTATCTTTATTTATTTCTTTTCAGCTTTAATTCCATGCAAGAATATAACAAAACATAATAATTAAACTGTAAGTGATACATGGACATTTCACTGTGATTTTCTCGGTGCTCTGAGGAATTCTATTGGCGACATCTGATGATTTGAAAGACACATACAGAATGCACCAGCAAATAAGCGTGGAAGACTCTTACGATTACTTATTCAAAATCGTCTTAATCGGTGACTCCGGAGTTGGGAAATCCAATTTACTGTCGCGCTACACCAAGAACGAATTCCATCTTGGTTCAAAAGCAACCATCGGCGTGGAACTAGCGCATAAGAACATCGAAGTCGACAACAAGAACATTCGAGCACAAATTTGGGATACTGCAGGTAATGAAACTTATGATAATCTAGCCTGATATGGTTTGATGAAGCCTACTTTGTGGCTCACAGTGGGCGAGTTCTAGGCATCGGGTGTTTCAGTCAGTGAGTTACTGAGAGTTTGCGTCAAACTGAACTTGCTGATTTTCAAATCATTGTCGCGTGCAAGAACATTAATCAGTTAAGCAACATCAGGTTTCAACTAATCTTATTCCACTTAATTTAAGACAATAGGGAAGTGGACAGTTGCCGTTGTTTCCAGTCGAATCAAGCCACATTCAAGTGTAACTTTCTAAGAACGCCCCACAATTACGAAAGCGAAACAATGTCGATTGTTCGATCTTTCGTCGAGAGTCGGCTGAATTTAATTATAAAACGTGCGGATACGGCCGTTTCAGATTGTAGAGTACCTCTTAGTTGACGGAGTCAGTTCAATATACCTTTCATTATTTTAATTCCTCTAATACCGTCGTTTATTAAACTTATTGTAATCGAATGGCGTAATATACCAGAGTTTGAACACTTAATTTTGTCTGCTTGGAGAAGGTCAGCAAATGACATTTGGATCATTTGGTTGAGGAATTTGGCAGCTCAACTTCGCGGGATCAGGATCATTTCAGACACCATTAAAACATTCCTTTCATTTTGCACTTATCTCTCTCAAGAATGTCCAAATTGGGGTAGCATATTTAGCTGTTTATATTCCCATTTCTTCAGTACTAGTTGAATATCTTCAATGTAGTCCACGCTTTGAGGGGATTTTTGAGATAGAGAAATGGCTCATATCGGATTTATTGCTCAAGAGCAATTCAGGGATGGCCAGTTTCCAAAACAGACAGACCATAGTATGATTGAATTTGCATAAGTGAATTATCCAGAGTAAGCAAAATAAAGCGCTGTCCAATGACCCGTGAGTCTGATGAAATTATTAAAGAAGATGTTGCCAGTTCAATAGTCTTTCCTGAGGCGTCTATTTTCTTTCTAGGGTACTGTTATCTGAGGTAACATGTAACATTTTGACTGGTCATAAAATAGAGATCAAGTAAGGAATTGATATTAGTAACTTGGAAATTTTTAAAGAAAACTAGGAAACAATGAACACCTCCTCTTCTCAGGAGGTCTGAAATTATCTTTCAGTTCCTTTTGATTCTCACCAAAATAAGCAACTGATTGCAAATATAGTTGACGTCATAGGAAGTGCTTTGTACGGGGTTTTATTCACGAGTTGTTTGTGTCAAAAACCCGAACTCGCTCGTTCCTCGCTCGTTCGGGTTTTTGACACAAAAACAACGAGTGAATAAAACCCCGTACAAAGCACTTTCTATGTCGTGAACTGTTTATTACACATAAGACGAGAATTTTCATTAAAATAGTTTTCTGAACTCAAATTAGAAACAAAAACTCACTAACAATAGAACCAAATGCAAATTTAATTTAATTCAATAACAAAGTACGATTTGCACGAGATGCACGACATGCACGAGTGATTGGCATGGAAACGCCTTTATTACACATAACATGAGAATTTTATTCCATAAAGCTCATTTGTACAAATCTATACGCTTTATTTTCACATGTGAAAAAGACCTATACAGCCAATCAGAATGGCGTACAGCTATTTCACATGTGAAAGTATAACCAATCAGCGATAGCGTAAAGGCGTTTCCATGCCAATCACTCGTGCATCTCGTGCAAATCGTGCAAATCGTGCAAATCGTACTTTGTTATTGAATTAAATTAAATTTGCATTTGGTTCTATTGTTAGTGAGTTTTTGTTTCTAATTCGCGTTCAGAAAACTATTTTAATGAAAATTCTCATGTTATGTGTAATAAAGAGTTTACGACATAGAAAGTGCTTTGTACGGGGTTTTATTCACTCGTTGTTTGTGTCAAAAACCCTCACTCGCTCGTTCCTCGCTCGTTCGGGTTTTTGACACAAACAACTCGTGCATAAAACCCCGTACGCCGCACTTTCTATGAAGTAAACTATTTTTACGCTATCGTTGACTGGTTATACTTCCACATGTGAAATAGCTTTACGCCATTCTGATTGGCTGTACAAGCCTTTTCCACATGTGAAAATAAAGCGTATAGATTTGTACAAATGAGCTTTATGGAATAAAATTCTCATGTTATGAGTAATAAAGAATTTTAGCCAGGCTCCATCCTGTCTTTCTCAACAAGTGGATTTTTTTCCGCCCCGAAGTTTACCAATAACTTGATTTCCAGGCTAATTTTCGCACGCAAGCAGAAATTTAACATTTAAACGTAAAAAAATTGCAACTCCTTGAGTCGACCGAAGTTTTCTTTTCCGTCCTGAAATTTGCTGTGCAATCGGGCCTTGTAGCCCTTCAATTTCCAGGGTTTAATTGTGTTTCTTCTCTTGTTCTATTCAGGTCAAGAACGGTACCGGGCCATCACAAGTGCTTATTACCGCGGTGCACTGGGTGCTATTTTGGTTTACGACATTGCCAAAATGACATCATTTCAAAACCTGGACAAATGGCTGACTGAGCTAAAACAACACACGGATGCTAAGGTAACCGTATTTATTGTAGGCAACAAATGCGATCTCAAACATCTAAGAATAGTTGAAACAAAACGAGGTCAAGACTTCGCCACGGACCACGGAGTGCTATTCATGGAAACATCCGCACTGGACTGTACTAATGTGAACAAAGCGTTTGAAGATCTATTGATAGAAATTTACAAAGGAGTTAAAGAGAGAGAAAAACAGAAGAGAAACAGCAGAACAGTCCTTCCTCTGCTACCGACTGAACCAAAGACGCACTTAAAAATGCAAAATGGAACTCAGAACGGATCTGTTGAGTTAACCGTCGATTCGGCAGCTCAAAACAAGGGAAAATATAAAAAGCATACGCTGCCGTGTTGTTCCACGCAGTGAGTCTGAGCCGGCGTTTGTCCCAGTCGCTCAATCTTCTGGCCAAATAATGGAAAGGAGGATGAGGTTGATCTTTAACGATTAAAATGCCATTGCTGTTTCTCTTGTATCATCATGCAGCAATATCTTTTCAAATGCTGAGCAGTTTGTCCTTGCATAAGAAAACCATGGCGTAAGGCCATGGCGCGTGACTCGAAGATCGCTCTCATGAAAATACACAATAGGAATTTACCATAATTTTTGTTATTCAAATGTACCTGCCACTGGAACAACCCTTTGTTTCATCAGCCAATGAAGTTCGTTTTAGCAAGTAATAATAACAATGGGTGACGTCAACGATACATTTGCCCTTGGAAAACGCTAACTCGATCCCTGAACCAGGCCAGTTTTTTACGTCGAATTTGGAGATTATTTGTAAAGTGAAGGGAAATAAATTGCAGCTAATTCAGAGAAGGTACCTAAATTAATATTCGTAGCACATAGAGCAAGTACGTGTTGGCATTGAATATTTCATCCACAGCTGCATAAGAGAACTAAGAGTCATTACCACGTGTATTACCCTTCAGAATAAACAACATACACGAAATAGCAGTTTGGATTACGACAGCCTATGCATAAATAAGCAATGATATTAACTGCATGATAGTATTACTTCAAAACAAAAAAGTAAAGACACAAACCAACGCAAGAAAAATAAAAATGTTTTTGGATTAACTCTCCTGGGTGGTGCAAAACTAAAGATGAAAACTGGCACAGTTCTCCCCCACCCCTCTGTTAATGCTAGCTGGTAAGAAAGCGTAGAACTTTTCAATTGTATTCGTTGCTCTATTGGATAGATTGTTTAACCTCTTTTATGAAAATGCTGAAAGAATGACGATTTTGTAGTAAACAGATTTGCATCTGTCCATGATTCAAAGTCTCATCTGACAGCGACTCTAAATACAATTGAAGTAGTAAGATTTTACTGGGGTCATACAAACTTACAAAGATCATGTTTTATATCTCCATTTCCTGTTGTAGGAGACTCATTTCGCAGTCCCCCAAATGGTGAGCGCTTTCAGTGAATTCAAAATTTCTTCTGATATCTGTGCTAGATAATATCTTCGTAGGTCTGCTTTCAGATTTTTCTTGAGAACCCCTTACAGTATGAGTTTGCTCGAAGAAATAAAGGGGTGTTTACATGATACCGGTACGAGTTTCATTCTGGTACGAGTTCATCCCGGTTTTACTTATCGCTCTGTATTTGTTTACATGATACCGGTGAAAAATCTCATACCAGTACAACTCATACCGGTATGAGTTCATCCCGGTAGTTGTACCGGATCGAAATTCTCATAACGGTGTGAAAAGTTATACCGGTATCATGTAAACGCTACATTGACTCCCATTCCGGTACGAGTCGTCAAGTCGTGGTGGACTGGAACTATTGACGCATGCGTTGTATTTCTAAATATTGGACGCCATTATTGTTTTGGTTCATGCGTCATCCCTGTGTCAATATTTGTGTCGTCCATGTAAACGCGGTATGAAATTGACAACTCGTACCAGAATGAAACTCGTACCGGTATCATGTAAACACCCCCTAAGAAATTAGAATGCGGATAAGTGGCTGGTAACAATGCAGTTTAATATTATCAATACATTATATCGGGCAATTTGGGCTCTTATTGGTTTTTTTATTGATTCAAACCATATGGATATGATTGGGACTAGCTGAGCAAAGGACTTATTTTTATTTGTGTTGGTGATGAGGCGGGGTTCGACTGCCCGGTGAGTTTGGCGTGCTGACCTCGTTTAAGGCTTGCTCCGTCACCTGATGTGGACTTTATCTTTTGTTTTTTTGGCCATCGGGTGTTGCACTGTGCCTGGTGGTCCACCTCAGATAAAAAAAAAACGTATGGCTTAGCATAGGGGTCGATTAACGCAAAATCATCTTCTTCGTACAATTTAAGAAATAACTATCTTCTCACCATTCCACGCTTCAGATCACGGTGCCTCTCTCCACCCAAGTGGATAAATGGATACCGGCGAATTTAATGCTCCTAGCCGCTTCATGCTACGGAAACCGGGGATAGTCTCCGGCGTGTTGGGCCATTGGCTCGTAATTAAAGCAGACTTTACCTTTTTTTCTTAAGTTGTACTGAGAAGTGTTTTTGCGCGCAGGCAGCAGGGTATAGCTAATTTATGCTTACCATTACTCTCTTTGATTTGAGTGAATAGAGTTACACATAACGCCTGGTTTTCACCAGAGACGCAAGCACAAGTATAACCAGCTTATGCTAGTGAAAACGAACGTCGAAATAAACATCAAAATCAACAACGGCATCTGCCATTTTGTTCAAATGCCCAGACAAAGGGAATCTGGAACGAGTGCTTTAATGGGCCAGACGCAAATTTCCTTGTGCTTATGCTACGTTTCGTTTTCACACGACGCAAGCGAACGCAAGCATAAGCGCAAAGCACAAGGAAAAGGAAAAATTTAGATCCTTGTGCTTGTGCTTGTTCTTATGCTTACGTCAACCCCGTTTTCACAGTGAAATAAGCGCTCTTATGCTTCCGCTTGTGTTTGCATCGTTAAGCTTAGTTCCCACTGGCGACATAAGGATCATAAGCATAATCATAATCATAAACATAAACATAAGCTTCTTATGTTCTAGTGGGGACGGCCGCTCTAAAAACGTAAAGAGCGTATTCTAATGTGTTTCCGTTGTTTACACTGAGTACTGGTCCTAGACTTTAATTGGCCAAAACACAATGACCCCGTTTCGTCATTATGTTTCTCATTATGTCGTTATGATTTTCGCGTTCCCACTGCAAAGAAAAGCGACATAGTCATAGTCAAAGCCATAATCATAATCATAAGAAAATGGTCGACCATTTTCTTATGATTATGATTATGTTGATCATAAGGGCGCCCATGATTATGTTTCTGGACGTTCCCAATAAGACATAAGCGACATAACAGCGTTATGTTCGTGCTTATGATTATGATTATGATCGTTATGTCGCTACTGGGAACTAGGCTTTAGTGAAAACCAGGCTTAACTCTTCTCGCCTATCGAAAACCGTTGTCAAATTTGCATCTTCGAGCGCTTTCCCATATGATGCTTCTGGATGTATAATCCTTAAACCTCGCTTTTGAACCCTCTCGATTTGATCATCAGACAAATGGACTGTGACTCACTGCCTTGTTGCAAGGTATCTGAATGTAGCTGGGTTCGAACCAAACCCAGATCCCAAGCAATTTTTTTCTGTACATTTTGCCAATGCGCATGCGTTCTCTCATCGTATGATTTGTAGTGTGCTTCCCGCATGAAGGAAGGGAATAAAACAAGGGGCATTACAACAGCTTACACGTAAATAGACCATGATATTGACTGAAAAAGTGGGATTGCGTTACATGCCAAACATAAGCAAATAAACAAACCTAAAAGAATAGAGCGACTTCCGCATGACCGAGGAAAAAGTGTCCGCAATTTGTTTCACAGACAAATGTTTGCCAAGATTAAAACAAAGCTTCTCCTTATTCCCGCCAAGGAAACTCGTAATATGGGCAGTAAACAGTTCGATTGCACAATCACATTACTGCATTTCAAATGACGTCAAAGCGAAATGCCGATCGCTTTCCAGAAAGTTCCATGGAAAGATGACGTTTGCATCCGCGTTCACTAAGGTAACGAAAATTCACGCTAATTTGTTTTTGTTCGACAAGGCAATTAAATGTTTTGCAGTTTTGTTTATGTTCTGTTTTCACGTTTATTTTTCAAAGTCATCTGAAAGCCGCTCTAAATTTACGTTTTTTGATCATGAACAGCGATGAGTGGTGCAAACTAAAAATAGAACATCACACACTTCCCCTCCTCTAGAAAGCGTATACCTCCTCTAAAAAGCGTATACTTTTTCAATGGTATTCATTGATCTATTTGATATATTGTTTTAACCCTTTCTAAGTTAACGGTGAAAGATGGTTGTGCAGTTAAGAGATTGTCATATGTCTATTAAAAAAATTCCAATCAGAATCACATGACAACTCACAATGATAGTGTCGTCTCCTTTATTAGAGCGGTTTTCAATCGAGTGTCGTAAAACAAACCCCAAGGTACTTACTTCGACCAATCACAGCAGCTGGAAACAGCGCAATGCCAATCCAACTTCGTAGCAATTCCATGTAACTTGCTCGAAGCGCAGGAAAAATTGCACGTGCAAGTCGCTATTGGTTTTGGTTTTCATTCTCATTGGTTGATAAACTGGCGCGAAATTTTTAAACCAATCACTAAGCGTAGCAATTGCATTCGCGTAATTATTTCGACAGTCATTCGAAATCTGCTCTAAACGTGCCTGTAAGAAAGTACGTCATGTAACCCAAGTAGTGACGTTTGTTCTTTCAAAACCGTCCTGTGGTGATCTGATAACCGTGTCGTCTGCCACCTTCTCCAGATGCAAACGAAGCAGTTAGATTTTAAGAGGGGGGGGGGGGGGGGGTCTTACAAGCCTACAATGATTTCATTTCTCCGTTGACTGTTGAAGGAAGAATTCGCAATTCTCCAAAAGGTGAGCGCTTTCATTGGTTTTCAAT
>NC_090874.1:10865125-10882625 GCF_036669935.1 Montipora foliosa | reverse complement strand
GGATCCTTTCTGGCTATAGACATCTTTGTCGTTATTTTAAATTGCGTTGTTGCATTTCCCCCGGAACAGTCATGGCATCACGTCTTCTTGTGCTTCTGAATTCGGCCATAAATCCATTGATTTATGCGTTTCTAAAGAAGGATATCAAGAGAGAAATAACAAAGAGAATGTGCAAAGAAAGAAGATGCAACAATGACATTATTCTTCCCTTAGTAAAAATTAAGAGAAACGCAACGGATGATATAGTTAGGTAAAGGTTCATGATTAACATGAAAATGATTGTCTAGGATGCGAACTTCATGAAGTAGCTTTTAATTGAATGCTTTACTCGTAACAAGGTAACGTTTTGTTAAAGGAGTCAATACAAATAATGAAATTTATAACGTTTTATCAAAGTCACAAGCTTATGTGGTCAAACTCGACAGCACCTAATACACGTTTAATACTGAAATGTTGCCGGGATACATTAATCATCTTAGTATGCACGCCCGACTTTGTTACCGACTCGTGGAGACAAAATGTATTTCTTACCAACAGCCTACATTAATGGTCATGGTGTTCCCGCCTGGTGAACTTGCAAAGCCGAGAAGAAAATATGTGTCTTTGAACCACTGTCAACTCCAGAGCAAGTTTTGATGACGAGATAAGTCGGCTTAGACAATCATTCTCTGAGGCCGGATAATGTACGAGAAAAATTGCATCAGCGCTCCCTAATTCAAGATATCTTTTTGAGACCTTCCGTTCATGACACCTTTAATCATGTTTGTTTGTTTTCTTGTTTATTTATTGAAGAAGGTTAATATGTATTAGTATCTATACAGCTGAAGTGGAGCTGCTGGAATTTTACACTTACACTGAAAGGTTTAGACCACAACAACTAACACAAGAGTGTGTGGGTTCTTTAAGTCCCACAGAATTATTTAGTAACAAATGCTATGAGACGGGACCTACAGCTTATAGTCCTTGTCAGAGAAGAGTTGAAAGTCTTAATATGTTGAAGATGAATTAAAAAGGAAGCTTTTTCTCCTTAGTTACTTAAAATTGTAGGGAAGTGTGAGTAGTGCGCAAAGCAGCTAAGACTTTCGCGTTGGCCACTACCATACATACATCCTTTATTTGTTAACGCAGGTCAAATTATGGCAGCATAAAGCTGATGTGGACCAGCAATAAACATAAATCTAACTAATTAAAATACATTCGAGTTAAAACTAAAGTCCTCAATATATAACCTAAAACTACTAAAAATATTTAAAATTACTCGAATCTTTGTTAGAAACAAAGGCAGAATCATTAAGAGATATGTTCCCCACAAAGAGAGAACGAAGTTTACACTTAAATTTATGATAATCCTCAATATTTTTAACCCACAGATAGCCGAGGAAAATTCACTGCAATAACTTGAAATAGGAAAAAAGAAAAAGGGAACTCTGAACATTCTATAGGTTTAACAACTCTCAACATTGTTAGGTGTTACATGTTGCGTCCCGTTTGCACACCCTGTTGCATGGCAGACCGGTTGTTGCACGAAGTTTGAAACTGGTCAAACTTTTGAACCAACAACTCCCAACAATTCTTTTGTTCCGTGATCGCCGAGGCGTAGTGCAAGAATGCTGGATCCGTTTGGACAGCTCTCCCAACATTGCTGAGGCCACACACGCTCAATACATATGGTCTTCATGGAGACTGCAACGCACTGACATGTTGAAAACAAGATGGCAGCCCAATTTTGTAAGTTTACAAGTTCTTATGGGTCGTATCCTACCCATAATACACTGCACGTCCTTACACTGTTGGGAGCTGTTGCGTCCGTTTGAACACCACTTCCAGCACCATCCAATATCTGCAGAACCAACAACTCTCGGAGTTGTTGCGTCAGTTTGCACGGGACTTTAGAAACGCTCGATATCGACGTTAAGAGTAAGTAAGTTTCTAATATTCACTCCCGTGACTTTAGGATTTCCTCTATCAACCCGTAAATTCCCAGACCTAAACAAGAAATTGCAAAGCATGACCTTCACTACAGGGAAGCTGTCGTATGGAATAATTTCCCTGCAGAGGAAAGCCTCGATTACTTCAAATCGTATAACTTAGTAATTACCAGTAGTAGCCACATTTATCAATAACTACTATACTTATAAGAAACTAGCTTCTTTAGTTTAGTTAGTTTTTAAGTGATATTGTAAATAGTAAGTAAATAAATAGGTAAATAATAACAAGTGACATTGTAAGTAGCTTTCAGTCATAGATAAATAGCTCTTTTTAGTGATGTTTTTCTGTGTTCACGACTCACTGGAAGACACCTTTAATCTTATAATGAATGTGATACCGTAGTTAAGTAAAGATATGATGTTGATGATGAAGTCTTTAATTTCTCGAGGGTAGCACTTAATAGGCAAAGGCTAATGAACTTGTGGCCCTTGATCTCACCAGACCTCAACGATGGAAACCGTCTCCATGTCTTGCTCTTTTCGAATTGTGTTTGGCATCTTTAACTTTCCACAAAATTTAAGAAGAAGGGTTGTGAGACAAGGCCTACGGTTTATAGCCCTTATCTGAGAAGACTTGAAAGTCTAACCATTTGCGGATGTAATTACAAAGGCAGCCCTTTCTCCTCAGTTATTTTAAGACCCTGAGTGTTGGTCCGGCGGGAGTTGAACTCACGACTGTCCCGCACGGAAGTCCGATGCTCAGACAGCTAAGCCAACTCACTTTGAGCGAACAACTATAGTAACCCATGCACTTTGCAGGAGTAATCATTTTCTCAGACCTGGTCATTCAAAGTATCGCGCACGTCTCTAAGTTTTCACTCAAGTTTAATTTATGCCTATTTGGTGTAAAAAGGGAAACTGGGGTTTGACTGGCTTAAAGGGAAGCCTATCTTAAATAGCAAATATATAAAGCGTTTTCACTCACGTTACCAGCAGCCATATTGGATTACTGTGCATGAAACAAAAGAAAGTATTTGCATAAAAATGGAGTTCAATTCCCGGAGGATTAGTTCGGTACACCATCATGGCTGCCATTTCTTTGTTTTGGAACACCAACATGGTCGCCGTGACGTCATGTGAAAACGCTCTATAGTCTGAACACAGAAGCCATATCAAAGAAGTCCTGAGAAGGCCGGACTGCTATTGGTTTTCGACATCCTGAGCGGAGGTCATGCTTCGTCCATTGGGCTACGTTTTAAAGATCCCCTGTGACCAAAAAATCAATTCTTATTTTTCTTTGGATTTCAAAACTTTGTTAACTAAACACCAAGCGACCAAAGTTTTAAGCCTTGATTTCAAAAAGACATCTGTTCATTTTAACTGGAATTTATTTATTTAATGGTCCACCATTGCGAACTTTAAGATCTTGAGAGAGCTGGATCGAGAAGAAAATGATGTCAAAGACTCACTAGTTTAAGAACGCACGCCTCACAATTAATATGTATCACGGGAGTTTTGGGCTTTCGGCTTTTTAAACTCACGTTTTGCATATATAATAAGCTGCATTCACACGCTGAAATTTTAAGCTATTTTGAGCCATTTCCGAGTTGCTGCATGCCTCAGCTTCAAAGCGAGTCCTGGTCCGCAACCATTCAAATGGTAATGGTTGGGTATTCATATGCAAACCAAACTCATTTCCCTTACAATAGTTGAGCACCAAGACTCACTTCGAAACCGAGACAAACAGCAACTCGGAAATGGCCCATTGACCGCATTCATAAATGGCGGCTAAGTAAGTATTTTTTTTTATATTATAGAGCGAGTTTCAGTTGAGTGTCGTAAAATCAAAACCAAAGTAATTACTTTGGCCAATCAAAAAGGACGGAGATAATCCAGTAAACCATTTAAAACTCGAAGTAATTCCACGTAGCCGACACAAAGCGCGGGAAAATGTGCACGCGCGAGCCACGATTGGTTTTGGTTTCACATCTGATTGGTTGAAAAAGTGGCGCGAGAACTTTAAACCAATCAATGAGTGAAGTAATGAAAAACCAAAGCAATTCGCTAATTACTTTCGACACTCAATTGAAAACCGCTCTAACCACCAATGAAATACGTATATACCAAGTGAGCTTTCGCGCGAAAACGTGATATCTTCACACGTGAAGATAACATGTTATCTTCAAACGTGAAAAGATCACTGTTGCTACGGTTACATATAAGTATCGCGCCTCTCGATGCCTTTCGTGAAATGAGTTAGTATTTCATGGGTGTTTATATAATAAACAGATTATTACATGGCCGCTTGGAGATACGAAATTTCCGCCGCTTCCCGTGTTGAATATTTTCAACACTCGAAGAGAAATTTCGTATCTCCGCGTGGCCATGTAATATCCCCTATGTCCTTATACTAGTTATCCTCACTAGCCTCGTTCGCACGAACAAAATTTAGAAGAATTTTTGCTCCAAAGTGAGGCTAGTGAGGATGATTAGCACAAAGGAAAAAGATGAATAATTTCTTGGCCGCCATTTATGAATACGGTATGTAATTGAAGAGATTCATTTTTCGAAGGTGACACGGGAATACTCGGAAACAATCCGAATGCTGCTTTGCATGAGTCGGACCTTTCGATTACTAGTTCGGATGCTCTGCCACCGAGCTATACGAGACTCGTTGGTACTTAGCCATTAAACCAGCTAAATAGGCCATTTCCGAGTTCATGTCTGCCCCCTCTTCAAAGCGAGTCTATAGCTAAGTGCGAAGTTTTTCTTACGACATTTAGTTTCCATTCATTCGTAAAGTAGAACTAAAATCGCTTTGAAGAGGAGGCAGACATGAACTCGGAAATGGCCTATTGTCCCGCCCTACATTGTCGAAATGGAACATTTTCGCGATAATCCATTTCGTGGGAGGTCGTATGTTCGACCCCTGAAAAGGAGCAGTCGAATTTTTACCGATTATTCCCACGTCACCATCGTCCGGCCTTCTCAAGCTAAATGGATCACTCTGACTGGCTGGTTTTCAGCCGGGATTTTACAGTACGGACCATTACCATGGAAACGGCTGTTTTTCCGTACTCTTTCTCCCTCCCGGAAAATTCAAGTTGAGAGAAAAGTTCTGTTGAGTCTGCTCTCACTGTACGTGTTCAAAACGGTATTCCACCAGCCAACGTTTCTCTGCAGACGCCGGCGCGATCGTGCCACAGCAACCTGCTGAGTTTCGTGGAAGGAAACCAGAAGAACAATGAATGAACACACTGAGAAGTGATGATCTTCTCCTTGCAATAGAATGATATAACCTGGACCGTTGTATCAGTTGTCGTTGCATTCTGGCGTTTAAAACTTTCCCCGACCTTCCTTTAAGCAGCTGTCCTGTATGTGAAACCGGTGGATGGAAGGTTTGTTTTTTAATCGGTTCTGGCTTTGATTTTGAATTGACGCGCATGAATTAAGTTCGACGTTTGAAACCACTCTCGTGCTATGGTCGTGCCACTGCCGGGAGAAATTCATTTAAGTTCGACACGCCAGTAACGCGACGTTTGAAACTGGCCTCAAATGTCCAAAGAGCCGGACTCCGTAGTCTTCATTTCGTTGCGGCATTCTAATGAAACACCCAGTGAGGGAAAAGAATCGAGACCTGTGGAAGAGGATGGCTCACTAAATTTATTTCCATCAAATACAAGGATATAAAAGGGTTGTAGAAATCATAGTTGGTCCTGTGCAAATCGATCGCGCGTTGTTTTTCGTGAAGAGGGAAAACCGAAATGACCGCCTGTAGAAAAACCTCCTGAAGCAGAAATAGAAATTACAAACCGATGCATATGGCGTGCTGTCTTGATACCTGTAATTAAACACACTTTAAAAACCTTCGTTGTCGATAAAATTATCGACCAATCTTAGAATCTGAACAATGATACACAGGGATCTGAAATTTCTCAGGGGACGTTCTCAGAGTACGGGCTGAATCCAAAACTGTCATCTGCCGGGATAGTTTAAAAATCCAACGACTCTCCCAAGTTCCCACGAATACCGGTAACAGCTGAATGGATCACAGAATGTAGCACTGTCAATTTTCACTGGTGATCTATTGTCCCGTAACAATTGCTAATACAATTCCTATAACAAAAATTACTTGGAATTCTATAGGATTCTTCCCCCCAACAACAAAGCCAAGGATGAAAGCGAAGGGTTTTAATTTTCTGGTTTCACAAAATGTGAAGATTCCATTTGAACAAAATTAAGCTTAAGTTTTGTTATTTGAATTTTTGTCCCGTTTTACCTATTTATCGCGTCCTGCTTCTTACACGGTTTTTTTTTTGTCAAAAGGATGAAGCTTCATCGATTTAAACTTTAGAAACAATGAAACACTTAAAGTATTTTACGGTCATTGAATTACCAAAGGTATAATAATATGAGAATACACCTGGCTCTTAAGAAGTCATGCAACGGAAAAGGCGTTTTCTTTTTAACGTAGGCGGTATTTTTAACGTAGGCGTATCTCTTGGTTGCACGGCCGCACCAAAACCACGCAAGCTGGGCATCCTATATTTTTTTAGGATTATGCGCTTCAGTTTTCAATCGCGTGCTAATGGAATAAACCTAGTACATAGAAATCGAATAAAGCAGTAATAACATCAGATTTGTTGTGAGACAATAAATAATTAATGAAATGGAAAGTCGAACCATATAATCATCCATTTCATTTTATAAATTAACCTAAGTAATCAGCCAAACGCTTTTGCGCTAGATCGGGAAAGAAATCCAAAGTCTGTCGAAACGCCCGTTAAGCTGAAATTATAGTCATTCGTGTTATCCTAAAAATGAAAATCTTGAAAACTTATAAAAATTTTTAAGCAATAGAGAACGTTTTCGGTGTTTCCATAGCCTCATCTAAACACGAGGGGGAGTTGGGAGAATTCGAGACAGTTACGCAAACCCGAGACGCAGTCGAAGAAAGTCCTCTATTGCTTTTATAAAATATTTCCCAACGATAATTCGACAAATGAAGGAAAATGCTGGATTTTTTACTTCTTGATTGAAACAGATTTTCTTGATACATGCTCATATTTCCTACCAGCCAATCAAAACGCGCGTCTTACAACACATAACCAATCAAAATTCGTGTGATGTCACACCCGTGTTTCCATACTCTCATCTAAACCCACGAGAGTGCGCGTACTATCCTAATTATTTTATAAATAGCAGTAGAACTCTTGCTGTCATGGAAACAGAGTCACCAAAATCAATAGTTGGCACACCAAATTTATCAACCGACAAAAAAATGAAAGCCCAAAATGTTTGGTAGCATTTAGTTTATCCGGCTTTTATTTGAATAAAGTTTTAATTAAGTTTCCTTTAAAGAGAATATGTTTTTCCCATCTCTTGTCGGCTAAATAATGTTTATCTTTCCCTGCGTCGATACTTGAGTTTTAATTTTCCATATTACATATTTTGTTAATTTTATTAAGTCAAACATGTTTAACTTAACCGTCGTTTGCGATCGTACCTTACCACAGACAAACAAAGAGATACTTAAACCAACATTTGGGTCAAATGTAGGTCCGAAATTTGACGCGTTTTGCCAAAATATTGACGAAACTTGTTTAACTCAGTTATTAGCTAAAGCTGTCGTATAATCATATAACAAGGGAATTTTTACGCTTGTATGAAAAGCAGAAGTATGCCAGTTGTCGTTAGCCGCAAACACGAACATCGTATCACTCTCCAAAATCGTTCAGCGAGAGGGAATCGAAATGGCCAACAATTATGTTTTGGAAATTGTCAGAGAATAAATATTGAAATATACGCCGTTTCCTTCTCATTCCTGTCAATGTTTCGGCAAAGAGTATACTAAACAAAGTCTTGAAAATTACGGTTACTGTTTGTCTCTCTGTTGAACTATTCGCCATTTCTGTTTGAAATATTGTCCATCAAGAAAATAGCAATAAGTAGCTTGCTGTACATGAGCCAAAAACGAAAAGCTTTGCGCATGGAGCTGCCATTTTGAGTTGGTTAATTAGATTATGAGCGATTCTCGCAAAAAAAGATTACTCTTTTTGGTGCGTTACAGGCAAAATTATGGAACTAAAATGGTTTGCTAGTCAATCTAAAATAAAAAAAAAACCCAATAGCTACTCCGTATATAAGCAAAGTTGACTTTGTTGAATTTCTAAATGATCATCTCCTCTTTTTGCAGCTGGCCTTTTACCGAAGGAAAATGAAGAACCCTTTACAAAGATGAGACGGGCAATTCAATTCTACCGCGCTTGGATTTCATAGCTTTAGTAAAAACCAACCATACACTGGAACTGAAATACACTAACAGTCTTCTGTCAGGAAAAAAATTGGCCGTTTTTGAGGATGTTTTGTGTGACGCCGTTGACAGCTGAAAACCTTTTCGTTAATTTTTAATCCATTTCTAGAAGAATAAAATGTACGCAACACATCATTTAAGTGTTTGGAGGAACCGTTGCCAAAACGGGAAATTGTTTGTTGGTTTATCGATCTCTTTATGTAACGTAACTTGTCAATTTTAATTTCGAATCCTCTCACGTCATCAACTATACTTAAGCAAAAAATGCTTCTTCAACTAATTCTCCTGTATAATGTTAAGAGAACTGAACTTCACAACGCCTTGTAGCACTGCCAACTGGATGCTTCCTGTTCAATGTGTCTTTCTAGAATGATAAATTTTTCTAATTTGAGAGGTTGATTCCTAGGCTGCAAGATTTTAATTCCACTGTGAATAAATAACGGTTGTTTGCTCAACTGTACTTCATTTTTAAGATCTCATGCTTGTCCTTTGTAAAATTACACGCTGAGTGTCTATGCTCGGTAAAGGTTTAAAAGCACGTTTTCCAACGCTCCTCATTGTGTGAATGTCTCAGACG
This sequence comes from Montipora foliosa, assembly GCF_036669935.1. Lineage (NCBI taxonomy): Eukaryota > Metazoa > Cnidaria > Anthozoa > Scleractinia > Acroporidae > Montipora > Montipora foliosa. The sequence goes on along the minus strand of NC_090874.1, from coordinate 10,873,807 downwards.
AGCACTGCTTCGATTCATCACTTGAAAATGTGCCCACCATGTAACAAATTCACATGCAAATGTGGGTACGTTCTCTTCAAACACAGAGAATACTCTAAGCAAAAAGGAGGCAAATCGCCTCGGTAAATCAACACTCCATGCACAATCCGTTAACACTTTTCCTGTGCATGTTAATGCCCTGATGCCCGGCCTCGCTCTTCCAGGTCGAATTAAATTACTGAAACTATATCTGGTGTTTTGGCGTGCTGGCGAGCTTTTCCTTATTACTGAGGCAGGTTGCTGGATAACGAGCATTGTCAACATGTGACTCGATCTTGTGGCCAGGTGCTCTTGCTTTGCAGCAGTAAAGCTGGCTAGCTTTTAGAATATGTCAATCGCATGGTATTAGGATGCTACGAGAAAGGAAAGAGTCCACTTTGAGTTTTAAACGTCAGCGTGCAAAAAAGAGTTCCCCCAGAAATTGAAATATAACTTCGTCCGACGATGTCATGTGTGATTTGCGCAAAATCTTCGGCGAAGGTTTTGCGCAAATCCTATGCTATATTATGTGGGCTGAAGCTCTTTTTCCTTGTTGAAAGAGCTGTTTTTGGACGCCAACATTTGACGAGTGTTGCATTCAAAATAAAAGAAAAGGTTTTGTAGGATAAAATATAGGGCCATGAAAGTCTAGCGTAAAAAAACAAAATTAGCGTGCCTTGATTTATTGATCAGTTCGAAGAAAACGGCTTAAGTCGGACCATGTGATTCTTACTTTTTTGTTTTTTTTTTTTATGTTGACAATCAATAATATTTAAAAGCTCATACTCTTGATTTCAGACAGCGCGGGTGACACGCTTGGGATCCATACTTAACGAAATGATTCCGCGGAGACAAAATATGACAAAAAAAGATAACGACGCCCGCTTTTTAGTTTTTAATACAATTCGAACGATTACACGGAAATCTTACTTTCAAATCGTACCACTTTTGTTACTCACTGTGCTTAACAGTTTCTTCGCCAGGTCGTTTCTCGTTCGGATTCCTGCTCCCAGTTCTTACAGCCCTCTATACACGGAAATATTAAAATGAGCAAAGGCATTTGTGATAATTTATTACGACATTTCTCAGCTTAAATTCTGTTAGTTTCATAATTGTTTCAGGACAATTGTCTCGCAAGTTCGCAGTTTAGCATACAAAATGCATGTACCTAAAACCACCTGTCCCGTGATTCCCAACTCCCTACAATTGAGTCTTCTAAAGGAAAATCTTGTTCTTCGGTAAAAACTTGAGAATTCTTTAAATTATTGTCTTTAGTAAACGGTCTATAAATAACAATATAATCTATTCTTGTAAAATAAATCCGACTATGCTTGTATTCAACTTTTTCATTTTCTTAACCAACTTAATTAATTGGTGTACTAGTAATAATATCTCACTAACTTTCTTTGAATATCAAAAGTTACTTTTCTATATTGTTTTACATAAATACAATGTTTTTATATAGATATATCAGCTCTGTTTAATGAAGAATAATTTTTTAAAGTCTTGTCACAACTTGGCAAATACAAAGTCATTTATTTCTGGTTCTCGCTTATTTCTCAACTTTAATTGTCATTAAGAAGTACGTTGTGAATGACACCAACCAGAAGGCCTACGTCTTTCGCAAAGGGTCTGAATTATGCCAACGGAAACTTGTTTCAGTAAAGAATAGTTTACGCAACGAGATACAGTCAATAAAATACTTGCTCTCTTTGCGATTCTATGAGGTTCTTAAAAGGCATGTTTTCCCTCATTTGCTCTGCCACAGGGTCAGCAGGAAGCCGTCCGCCGCCCTTTCCGTTTTGCTGTTCCGGCCGATGGTGCGGCGCGGTATTCGATTTCTCAAGGTAGTATGCATGGTGAATACGAATGTGCGTGCGTAAGTTGCTGGAACTGATGAATTTCCAATTGCAGATGTTGCATTTGTAAGGTTTCTCCCCCGTGTGCGTGAGAATGTGTGACTGCAAATTTCCAGAGGTGGTGAACGCCTTGGAGCACTGCTTACACTTGTAAGGTCGTTCACCGGTGTGAATGCGAACGTGCCTTCGCAGATCACTGGAGCTCACGAACGCTTTGGGGCAGTATTGGCACTTGTGAGGCTTCTCCCCAGTATGCGTCAAAATATGGCGCTGCAAGTTAGTGAGCTGTGCAAATCCACGGCAGCAGATGTTGCAAGTATAGGGCTTCTCTCCCGTGTGAATACGGTTGTGGATTTTTAGATGTGCGGCCAGGGCGAAAGCTTTGGGACATTTTTGACATTTGTATGGCTTCTGACCAGTGTGGATAAGAATATGCCGTTGGAAATTCCACGAGCGTGTAAACACCTTACTGCAGTGTTGGCAAGTGTATGGCTTATCGCTTCCATTGGTATCCGAATCTTTGTCTTCTTTTATTGACGGAAAATCTGCCAGTCGCTCTGTCTCGTGACTGCAATCTTCTCTGCTCCACCCGTTTACCTTCTTTTCTGTCTCTTTGTGAAAGTCATTTTGACCGTTCACTTCCCTGCTTGCTGAGATGACAAGCGGTTGGCTGTGGGCAATAACTAGAGGCTGGACAAATGGCGAAGCCAATCGATACAGCTCGGCTTGTGAAGAAGCAACTGTCGGTGGAGTGTCTTCCGTATGATCTGCAATTACATAAAATGACAATTTCAATGCATGGATCTCCTCAAGGCAAATACGTAATTCGCACCCTGAGGAAAGAAGAGAGATTGGGCTTTGCGGCATTCTTTAAGAAAACCGCAACAAACAACATGCCTTTAATGCGGGGTAATCTATTTCATCATTATTCATACGCAAAGTATTGAGGCTGGCAGTGTGCTTGTAGTTGGCAACGCAGCCAAAACGTTTGTAATGCCGAGTGGAAGCAACAGTGAGATTAATTCGGATTTTCAAACTAATTCTTGCTTACTGTAAACAGCCTTTGCTTGTTTTAGCACCTCTCTGACGATATACAAACAGGGTTAATTACATTTTTGTCGGTTGAATCTGTTTTTCTCGGCTAAATTGTATAAACCTAAATATCTCATTAACAAGCCTGTTAAATTACGGATGATAAAATGAAAATCTTAATGGGGTTTTTGAGCGTTCAGAGCCATTTCCAAATGAAGATTAGAAATTAGGGCGGGCAACATGCGCGCTCGTTAATTTTAGGAAAGATACTCTTTCTAAAAAGTAAAGAAGCCGACCTATTTGTTTACAGTGACTATTGCAAGGACGATCTGAAAGTGTAAAATTGGCGAACAACATGAGCGAACAAAGCTCATCCGGTTAGCTGAACTATGTATTGTAATACAGTTAAATTTAGCAAAAACAAAAAACAGCGCAGCCGCAAAATTGCACACAGAATAATCTTAACCAATGAAACAGAATTACTTTTGTGCGAAAAACGCTGTCGTTGATTTATTTCAACACCATTAACGGTGAAAGAAAAATCTCATAGTCGTAGTTATTTGTACACCACGAATTAATGATTTATAGCAAGCAAGGAGCAAGCTGGTAATCGCAAAACAGCACTAAAAGTCTAACTTCCTTAGGGATCCTGTTTTTCAAAGATATGTATAACGCACAAGACGTTTTGGCGAAACTCGAATAATCCGAAAATTTAATCCCTTTGGTTAAATAAATTCATTCGGGGCCACATTTGTACAATTGTTGTCAGTGATTTGGCATTGATGCTTTTTAAAAGACCTTTCTGGTAGTTTACAGGTAGCGATGTTCGCTTGTATTTAAATCCCTCAACAAAGGAAAAACAACTTTGATAAAAGCTGGATAATTATCTAAGGCATTTTTGTTCGGCTCGGTTTTTTTTGGAGTCGATACTGACTCGTTTGAGATTTAGTGAATTGAGAAATTTTTTAGATGACAGCTCAAAGTCAAAACTAGTTACGACTACTAAGGAGTCACTCTCCATGCCGTGAAATGACCAATTAAAAGACGATTTTAATCGCTTTTGTACTATGAAGATCTCTGCCCTTTTCGAACTTTAAATTCTGGTTTTAAGAAAAGTTTGCTTAGCTACCTTCAAACATCACAGACAGCACTCCCGTCCAATGAAATAAAAAGAGGGGAAAAAGTTTTTGCCAAGTCGTACGCAATGTTTGTACGAAAAAAACCCAACTTACCAAAGTACGTTACGTTGTTCTTCTTGTATTCTTTTTTCTTGATCAGAAATGAGCGGGGCATTCTTCAATGCGGTTGAGATGGCAGACTAACAGCTGAATGAATTGCAGTCCGAAAGCAAGGTTGAAGCTTGGGGAATGATGGGTCCTCGATCGATCACCACTTTTGCCTTGAATAGACTGAAGTCTGAATATTGCGCGGCTTAATATAGCTACTGAGCCGACAGGCCAGGTGTAGGGACGATTTTACAGCGGTGCGGCGTAAACAATTCCCCACTTGCCAGCCCAAAGCAAACTTTCATACACGGAGCAGGACTGAATGCCCCTTGATCGTATCAAGACAAAAGGATAACATAATATCTGCCACCGAAAACAACAAACCGTCCTCCGTCATTCGAATGGCTGGCTATTAATTTATTTAAGACCCGCCCCGACCCTATCAGGAATTCAATGCTTTGCAGGTTGCGTAAAGCTAGAAAATGGCCAAAAGGCAAATTCTACTCGACAATGGGCCGCTGTTAGCCAATGTGGAGTGGTATAGTTCATTGCGCATGCATGATAGAGTAGTTTGTTGAACACTTGCGAGACTTGTTCGCTGCTAGTGGCGCGGGTGTCCCGGCCAATCACGGCTCGCGGTGCTAAATAACTTTAGCATTACCACAACTGCGCGAGAACAATTCTACCGATTAGAATTTGACGCAAGGAGAAGGGCGCGAATTGCGCAAGGCAGGCGCATGAATCTCGCGCGCGAATCTGGCAGCGCGGTATTAATTCCTCTGCTGGCGGCAAAGTTACTTGTTTTTTACAGAAACGTGCGCTTAACACCTCTGAAAAGAGTTTTAAGTTGTTCGCTCTTAGATCCAAGCGATGTTCTTTTGTGCCCCGTGCTATGAAATTTTAATTTGATATTATATGGAGGTATGTTATTTGTCACGAGGCCATGCCTTGTCAATTATTCATACAATAGATGAACTGCCTTTGTCACTGGCCGGCCAAGAAATCGAAGCTATCATGGATTATATTCCTTTAAACTTCACCAGCCGTTTTCATTTCGAAAACACACATCTCGAATTACACGTGACCGATCTTTTGAGCAATATGTTTGATTTCGTGGTGCCGAGCGCGCCGCGCTCAAAGTTAGTGCGAACGATTTCACAAGTCAAATAAGATAGACACTTTGTTCGTATGAGCTAATTACTTGTAAGAACATGCCTTTGTTTGATTTTCGCCATTGCTGGAGTTGTGCCCTTAGCAACGCCACCCGTCATATTCGCCTTTAGCACTTGTTCGTTTGGCCAGGGCACGTGCAGGGAAGAACAGGTGCAAAACCACCACCCTGCTCCCATGAACAAAGACGAATGGACCATCGAACGAAATGAGTAATATTTTGTCTCGGTCAGTCATTTAAATAATATAAACAAAACAAGGGACACGGTACATTAAGCCAGAATTTTGTGACCATTTCAGCTCTTATTCCTACTGAGTCGTCCAGATGAACACGTCAAGATCGAGACGGCAACCTGCTCTAAGTTCGACCCTGCGAAGGCATGGATAATTCTTGTCAAAATATCATAAAACGTAAATCAAACAGCACAGTGATTTTCTGCATCAACCAGTTCTTTCAAGATGATTTACTTTCTATTCATTCAGTGGTTAAACAAAAGAAAACTTTTCTTTTTTAGAAAAAAATCGAAACAAATGTGAAGTTTGGATTTTTTTTCTTACAGCGCCATAGATGGGGCCTTTAAGCTCTCAGCGAGCTTTGGATTAGAGTAACTTATTACCAAGGTTAACTAAAGGATTCTATCAAAGACACTTGCGAATAATGGAAGTTGGGTTAAAAGTCAGTTGAAACCCAGGCAATTAGAGAAATTCCACCATACGGTTGCTTTGAGAAGAAATTCAATAAAAAAATTGACTCGTACTGCGCCTTTCAATAGATATTAGATCTCGATAGAGAAATTAAAATGATAAAGAACATGCATTTTTACACATTCGCATAAATTACTTTCACATGAGTGTGCCTAGGAATGCATTTGAAAACTTGATTTTGGGTGTAGATTCGTGAATTCAAAAAACCGATTTTAATCATTTACGCATTTTAGGCCGTGTTCTCGGATCGCGATCTTGTGCTGTAGGAAATATGTATGCAATTAGAAGGACTCACGGATCGTTGTCGGTGAGAATTCCCATGTTGAGGCAAGCAGAAAAAATGGCAAATATAAGTCCTACTTACACATGGAGAGATTCTGAAGTTAGCTTAATTTTGATGCATATTTCAGAATTGACCACTTGCTTAAAAGCGTCATCAACTTTCGATTTAAGAACTGTTAACTCGGAGATACTTTACGACGAGATGTTGCGTCAATGGAAGAAGAAATTGTATTTGGGGATTTAAATGAGGAAAAATGCCAGATATAGCAAAATTGACCATTGCGGGACAAACTGCGGCAGTGTTTGGAGATACTACCAGTTCTCTAGCAGGTGTGAGAACAGACGGCATTGTTGAAAAAAACATTCAGTAAATCAGCCGAATCGGGAGTTATGCCAAGACATAAGCGCCACGGGTAAGACAGAAAACTGAATTCCTTTTACATGAGCGGTGTGGCGTGATTTAAAATGAGCTCGCGAAACGAAGAAGAAAAACAACAACACATGAATATTGTCAAGCTCAGGAAGTTCCTTTGTTTCGACACATGGCTTCCAAGTGGCTCGTGTCGCAAATTATCCACATTATTAACTCAAGGAGGGCGGAACTAAAAGGCTTGGATCCTTAAGTTCAGCCGCAATTAAATTGTTTACTTTAGCTGTTAACTACTTTCATAAGAAAAATAAGCTAAAAGGGATTTAAATTAGTGAACTATTCTTGTAAAGACTCGGAAACTTACGAGAAGATACATTCCAAAACCCTCTTTAAACGAAATCTGTCGACCACTAAACTGTCCCACAAGTTAGGGTCGAACAGTCGGGGAATAACCCTGCATTGGCTATCATTGTTCGTGCTCAGTGCGGCTGAAAAAAGTGCAAATTTTCTTTATTGAGGTTTCAGTTTATGGAACGATATTTGATTTTTAGAATTATCTGTGCTTCCTCTAATTGTATAATTTGACAAAAAGCTAGAAGGGTAACAAACAGCCTGCACTCATGTTCATTCAAAGAGATTTGAGGTTTTGAAGAATTTGAGGCCGAAATCATACTTCTTTGGTAAATTTATTGGAACTAGACAAGATCGAAGTTATCTCGCAAAAAGAAAAAATAATGTTCAGTCCCTACCGAGCCGCTGTTTTTTTTTTTTTTTTCTTGTTCATGTAAACGATCGTTCATAAGAAATGTTGATCATAGAATCCAAACAAAATGTGTCTCAGGAGAAATGCCTATTCTAAATCCAGAGAGATTTATTGAAAAAAATTATTTATCGACGAATAGAACCAGCGATCGAAGCCCGACTTCGTGAACGACATTTCCGGACAATAACTTCAATGGTATCCTGCTTGACGTGAAAGGGAATCGTCGGAATTTATCAGTGCACTTCGGGCTTGGTGGTAATCGGCAAACGAGAACAATAACGCCATCTGGTGTTTCGAGAAAACAATAGCACAAAGCCCGTTTAATATTGTGAGAAGTTTCTTTCATTGATCTATAACAACTTGATAGACAGCTACAACAAAATAAATCTGTATCCTCTCAAGTTGAAAGCAATCAAAATATAGAAAGCACAAATACAGCCTCATTTCAACATTAGAGTGTAAATTTGCGACTAAAAATCCTATTCGTCGATGCCATTTTGAGCTTTTGTCCAGCGTCGAAGAATAGCCTAGTTTTAGGCCAATTACAACAGACGGGGAAGAAATGTTTCGTAAAAGAAATTCTGAAGTTCGGGTCAGAACAAATTTAAATTCAGTTGAGAATTTGAAGTCTGAAACAGCACAATAACGACTGAGTTAACACTGATGCAAAGTTAAATACCTAGGCATATTTACTTTTCCCGGTATTGTGGAGATAATAAAAGCTCATTCCCATTTACACAAAACCACAAACGTCTAGGCCGAGATTTCATGTCTGCCCAAACTTAAAGAAGCTGGGTTTAGGTCTCGCTTGTTTGGGTTAGGATGCCTTAAAATACAGGATTTCATGAGGCCCCGCATAAGTCTACATCTTTTTTTCCAGGCTTTCTTCGCAACTGAGTTGCTGCTAAAACTTCGATGATATTAACCTCTTGTAAAATAGGGGAAAATAAAGCAGCAGCCTTCTGTTACCACCGAACGAGTCGTCAAAGTTTACGCTTGCAGGCAGACAGGGACAGTTTTCCCTTTGCATGATGGATGTTAGGTTTCAAAGGGTTTAATCAAGAAGAGGTTCAAAAGAAAAAAGACCTGAAATGTCGACCATTCCGGCTTCACTTCCGACGGCACCAATATAATTAGTTCACGTTTAATCATCAATTTGAATTTCGGTTCGTGTAAGTAAACATGCTATTAAGGGAGGTGAAAACCATCGTAACTTCAAAGATGAGTCCTTGCTTTTGATGACAAATGAAGAGAATC
>NC_090874.1:10847625-10860125 GCF_036669935.1 Montipora foliosa | reverse complement strand
GAAAAGGGACCTCGAAATTCAGTTTGATCCAACCGCCGTCCACAACCTTGGACGGCACTCTTCAAACCGCATGCCCCATGATATGTTTGCTGACTGTGACTTGAGCCCGCTGTGTCCAGCACATTTCTTTACAGTAATTCGGCTGTTGTTAAGTGGGCCCACACAACATGAAGTATCACGTAAAGATTCGCTGAGTAACCGCCGCGCATGCTTATTTTGACCCATGGCAAAGGTCTCTTTTTCCGTACTCGTCAGACCAGAAGAGACCTCCGCTAACAGGGAAGTCCTAGCTTTGCGTGGTTGTGATAGATACAGCTACAAAAGCTCACATCGTTGGCTCCGTGTGAGTTTCTTTTCGTGAAAACCTATTTACACTTAATTTTTTTTTTTTTTGATGGCGACAAGTTCAACAAAAATTCAGTGCCATAAAAATCAAAACTGAAGTCAGAACATTCCTTCGCCAATCTTAAAGCGCAAATTAGCCTTATCAGAAGACCACAATATTCAAAGCGTCGCTTTCAATAACTTTGCAAATTAAGATTTCATTTGTAAGTGGCAACTGCCGTTCGTGCATCAGCCCTGTTCTCTGAGTTAACAAGGTTCGAGGCAAGCAGTTAGTAGGGAATTTAAGATAGGTACGATTTCGGGGAGACGCAACAAATCTGATGGAAATAAAAGTTAAATACGCAATGCCAAACCATCCAGTTCTACGTCGTCAACGGAAGCCAAACAACCCCACAATGCCTTACTAGTACCAGTCTTCCCAAAGGTTTTGGAGTGGATAACAACGCCGCGCGCAAATCATTCGTCGCATGCAAGTGACTGAATGTGCGAGAAAATGTGCGCGCGTTACGTGATGGTTTTTCGCTCATCATTGGTTGTAAAGGTGGTGCGAAAATTTAAACCAGCCACTAAGTGAAAAAAACGTAATTTCGCTCGACCGAAAACCGTTTTATGAATGAAAAAAAAAAAAAATACTCGTACTGGGATTCGCCATGCAAAAGGAAACTGAAGAGTAAACGTTATTGTTCGAGCGCGCGCATCGAACAGGAGCAGTTACGTCTCAAAATTCACGTCACAAACAAAAAGCATAGTAGAAAGGTTTTGCAGAAAGAAATTTCAACTGTCGCAAATATGGGAAGCTGTGGTTCCACAATTTGTACAGATACAAAGCAGAAGAAAACGGAGGAAAGTGAAAAAGTTAAAGTGCACAGGAGACGAAACAAGGTGACATTCAAACCAGACAATGGATGTGCACCGCGAGTGTCCAACAACGTTGAAATACTCGACTGCAACTCAAGGAACAATTCGCTTTCAGATAAGTCTTCATCGTCGAGTCCACTAAAGAGTGGCAAGGATATCGACTTCAAGCGTAGTTCATTCCAATCTTCGGCAATCAGCGGTGCGGACGCTGAGGTATGCAAGGCGACCAATCTTGACAAATTCTTTTCTGTTCGTGAAAAGCAGCCGAAAGTTAGCGATGATAACGAGGCCGAGAGCCATCTTGACCAGATAGAAAGCAGCAATGCACCAAGGAAGAAGCAGAGTGAAGGAAGGTCGGTGCCCCATTTTAGTTACACCGTGCCCCCACCACGCCCTTCGCCATGGAAGGAAGTATATTTGACTTTCATAAAGCCAAAGGAGGAAAGAGCGGAACAAAACATGAAGTCGAAAACGAAACAGAGGCGTGTGAAAAAGAAGCAGGTGGACAGAGAGAAAGCCCAGAAGATCAGAGTTTTGACGAAACTGCTCGCTAAGAAGATCGACTCGACCAGGAAGAAGGCAAGTTCCACAAGACACTGCAACAGTCCAGCGGATCAGGACATTCTGTTTGAGCCTGCAACCGCAACATTATTCTGGTTTAGAAGAAGCAGTTCAACGAGCGTCACATCTGCAAGTACATCATCTTCGGTTTCACAAAGTAGCAGTGATTTTACCTCTTATAACGATGACAGTTCAGAAGAACCATCCATTGATGGTTTGTGCTACAAGGGCTACGATGACTCTTCTGTCATAGCCGCTCAAGGGGATTTAATTCGCACTTTGAAAAGCTTGGGTTGCAAAAAGGACGTACGCCAGGCGCGCGGGCTCTTTGTACGAAAACGAAACAAAGTGTCTCCCATGTAAGGAAAATGAGAGCAATCAGTTTGGTCGAGGAACACTGGGGTCGACGTGTAAACCGGAGGAACAGTATGGACCCAGAGAGCAGCTTCTGCTTTCTCCACTTTTGTCTTAGCATATACGATTTCCTCGTTTCCTCACCCAACAAGCGAGCTGGTACTTGAACAGAGGTATTATAGAACCAAAGAAACCTGACGCAACTCACGTCCTTTAAAACAGACTGAGGCATATAAACGGGAAGATTCCAAACCATTCCTTGCCATAATTCGTCACTACAGACAGTGTGAAATATACCGGGGAAAATCCCGGACAAGAAGACTTATATCCCATTTTTGGGTCACTACTTGAAGAGAGGGCCAAAATTGCAGCCCTCTCGCTCCTCACCCTACACATCTGAAGCACATTGTGCATCGTATCGTGGGGTTTAACTTGAACGGCAAGAAGCGCAAGCCCAATGCAGCACCAAGCTGCGCTACATTTTTAAATCGCAGCTTATTTTACACTAGCAAGGAGGACTTTCGTTGAAGAGAATAAAAAGAATGACGAGGTATAAAATTCCTTTTCTGAAGGAGTTCGTGTTTGTTATAAAAGACGAAATTTGGAGGCATACTTCTGCCTTCATTTTTACAAGACCACTCTAAATATTTTACATGTTTTCGATTTGGCGTCTTTCAGCTGCGCTCTCGCTACAGTTGTGAGAACGATTAGTGAACACTACTTTAAATACTTTACAAAGCAGTCAATTGACTGCTCATCAACACCTTTGTAGGTTTCCGTGAAACTGCACAAGAATCAAAGTGTGCCTTGCGCGCAGAATAACTACCTTGACCACTGGAGACAAAACTCGAAAGGAGAACGCTTGAGTTGATTTGTCAGCTGGGCCGGCATTCCACATCTCCGTCTCGACTGGATTTCATTTTTGCCAGTTCCTGTCGAACTCGTTTTTCCTGTTCCAGGATGAGGGGAGGCTTTTGGTACTACGGGAAAAAAGTGCAAAAATAAATATAAACCACCTAAGATATCATGTCACAGTAGAAACAAGAACATGTCGGAAACTTTATTCTCAAAGACAAGGAGGTGGTAAGAACTGAAGTCTACCCAAAGTCGCACGCTTTTTAGTGATGAAGGTATAACTTCCCAGATAAGGACAGTTGAACACATTTTATACATTGCAATTCGAAATTGCAACTTTCAAGAGCCAAACAACTTTAATAGAGTTGATAAACTGAACGAGAAGTTAGTTGACCGGCCGCCGAGCCCGTGAGATTCCTAGATATGTTCCTTCACGCTTGTTTGCCCTCACGAAGTTCTTTGCATTCCTGTTTCAAAGAACTTTTGTATGGAAGGAAATTCTTGGAGTCAAATCATTAAGAGATTCATTTTTTCACCTGCTCGGTCGCGGATTCAATGATTGCGAATGTCGCTTAATTTTACGAGGTGATTTTACAAGTCACTTGCGTCCGTCTGCAAAATCATGATATTATCAGGTTTCCATTATCTACTTTAATTTTATGTTAACCAGTTTTTCCAGTTGCCCCTCATGTCTTCTGTCAATTTAAATTCAAAACAATTTCCCAGTTGTAACAATTAAAAGAGGAACTTTCAAGAACATTGAAAGGAAATTCGATCAGACTTAAGTGTACAATATTTCAAGTGTCTTTACAATTTAACACGGATATGTTTAAAGTAGCCTGGAAATGTTGAACTTCGAAAATTTAAGTGCGTATTGAACTAAGTTTTAAGATGCACAATTATATAAAATCAAATCAATTTTAGTGTAATGATAAAATGGTGTTATAATAAAAAGATGTCCAAAGTACCCGTTGGTAAACCCTTCATCCCTTGGGTTTCCTGAAACATTTTCCAAATTACACCTTTTGCTGTTTATTTATGCAAAATATACATTCATTTACGTCAACAGTTAAAACTATACAGCAAATATACGTTCATTAGCACTTCCATGAACTTCATCAATGCGAACTAACTTTCAATAAGGCTATTTGCATATGAGTTAACATTCAATAGCATCAACGGATGAACAATTGCACCTTTGGACAATCACAAATAACAAAATTAATATACTTTCAATCTTACGCAATGATAGTCTATTAACACCAATAGGAAATCAATTGCATAGTTGGACAATCAATGGCGTATTACAGACATACAATAATGCAAATTGGTTTGAGACGCACCCGTTTATACAATCATTTAACCGAAATGGTCAATCCAGTATTCGAAGTCCACATTATCGGAAAGGTTGGGAGGAGTATGGGTGTTCTAATCGCGGCAGGCAAGTTTGGGATTACTAAAAGGTATAAAAGTAAATTCAGCCGCTCGGAGCTTAATTCAATATCCGTGGCGTATGCACATTTGTGACTATCAACAAAAAAAACACACCAGACTGCTTGATTTCGCTCATTTGCTTTAGATTCGGCACATGTAAAGTTCGACGTTTGAAACGGACCTAATACGCCATTGATTGTCATACTATGCAATTGATTTCTCTTGACCATTTTTTGGAGTTTCTTCGTTTGAATCCGTCATTTGTGATTGCAATTCGTGATTGCAATCAGCAAGCGCGAACGTGACTATATTCAGGACACAAGTTTGTTGGAAGAGCTGCAAAACACTGCAACAGTGTTGCGTCGAGCAGAATTGTTGGTCGCAATGTTTGATCAAAAGCAAACTCCATCCAACACTTGATCGAGCAAAAAATGTTGGAGGAACATCATCCAACATGGGTGGCCAAACGGTCGAACAATGTTGGATCGACTAAAGTTGGAGCGTTGAACCCAACTTTGTTCGATAAGAAAATAACACAAACAGCGGTGATAAACATTGTATTCCAACGCATTTTTATAAAACTTGACGTTTCGTATGCTAGTCAACACGCATTTTCAAAAGTGACCGTTACAATTTTTAAAAAACTATATATATATCGTAAAGAATAGGGGTCTGGAACCTAGACTGAGAAAAATGATCTGCAGCAGTACGTGTCTAGACATAATGAAAAGTAATAGCTAAAACGGCAATAACTTCTCACAACTAATATTGACATTAAGGGAAGGCTTTAGCTCTTGAATGAACAAAGTCTCTTTAATTTTGCAGTGAAAGTCAGTTTTTCCGGACGCTAAAATGTCAAAGTGATCCCATTTAATGTCGTGGCCAGTGGTTTTCGCATGATCAGCAATGGCTGATGAATGGTCACTTTTAGCTAGGGCCTTGCATAATCCAACTAAATCTAGAGAAGAGAGCCTTTCTGCATATCTTCGCAACATCAAAAAAGACGGAATTATTGATGACGTAACATTCCACAAGATTCTACCCAGTGGATCTTCTCCTGGTGTTTTATATGGTCTGCCAAAGGTTCACAAGGCTGGATGCCCTTTCCGCCCTATTGTTTCCTCTGTGAACACCTACAATTACAATCTTGCTTCCTACCTCGTTGGCATACTTCAACCAACTTCCACCAACCAACACATGGTTAAAGATTCATTTAGTTTTGCAGATTGGGCCAAAACATACAAACATAACAACGGAATAATGTGTTCTTTGGATGTCACTTCTCTTTTTACAAACGTGCCGCTTGATGAAACAATACAGATTTGTCTAGACAGATTGTACTCTTTCCCTGATCCTCCGCAATTACCTCGTTCTGTTTTGAAAGATCTTTTGCAGTTTGCCACTAAGAAGGGTCATTTTATATTTGATGGCCAATACTACGATCAGATTGATGGTGTAGCCATGGGTTCACCTTTAGGCCCCGTTTTGGCTAACATTCTCACGTGCCACTTTGAAGAAAAATGGTTGATGAACAGTAGATTCTGTCCTTCACTTTGGTTCAGATATGTAGATGACTCCTTCACCATGTTTGACAGCAAGGACAATGCTAATGAGTTTTGAAGTTTTCTAAAGAAGACAATAAGATTCCATTTTTAGACATCCTTCTCAAACGCTGCCCTGACAACACTTTCTCTACATCTGTCTACCGGAAGAAGACATTCACAGGCCTTTACACCAAGTGGGATTCATTCACACCTCGCAAGTACAAAATCAACCTCATCCGCACTCTCACCTATCGATGCTTCCGAATTTGCTCCTCGCCATCTTTATTACAGGCCGCTATTAAAGATCTGAGAAAGCTCCTGTTGCAAAATGGTTACCCTCAAGGCGTTATCACGTTCAACATTAACGATGTATTGAACAAAAATAAAAACAAATCAAATAACCCTGTTCAAGCTACAGTCCCCAAAAAAGATATCTTAATCGTGTTACCCTACTTAGGTCTTCACAGTAACCAAGTCAGGAAACGTCTGAAATCCTGCGTATACAATTTCTACTCTTTCGTCAATCTCAAGATCATATTCCAAAACACACGCCGCATCAACTCCTTTTTTCCACACAAAGATCGCTTGAACCGATGGTCGTCTATAAAGCTGTCTGCTGGAAATGCGATGAATTCTACATTGGCAAAACAAAACGAAGACTCCACGACAGAAAAACAGAACATTTCAAGGCCCTAGCTAAAAGTGACCATTCATCAGCCATTGCTGATTATGCGAAAACCACTGGCCACGACATTAAATGGGATCACTTTGACATTTTAGCGTCCGGAAAAACTGACTTTCACTGCAAAATTAAAGAGACTTTGTTCATTCAAGAGCTAAAGCCTTCCCTTAATGTCAATATTAGTTGTGAGAAGTTATTGCCGTTTTAGCTATTACTTTTCATTATGTCTAGACACGTACTGTTGCAGATCATTTTTCTCAGTCTAGGTTCCAGACCCCTATTGTTTACGATATATATATAGTTTTTTAAAAATTGTAACGGTCACTTTTGAAAATGCGTGTTGACTAGCATACGAAACGTCAAGTTTTATAAAAATGCGTTGGAATACAATGTTTATCACCGCTGTTTGTGTTATTTTCTTATCGAACAAAGTTGGGTTCAACGCTCCAACTTTAGTCGATCCAACATTGTTCGACCGTTTGGCCACCCATGTTGGATGATGTTCCTCAAACATTTTTTGCTCGATCAAGTGTTGGATGGAGTTTGCTTTTGATCAAACATTGCGACCAACAATTCTGCTCGACGCAACACTGTTGCAGTGTTTTGCAGCTCTTCCAACAAACTTGTGTCCTGAATCTAGTCCGACGCGTTCGCGCTCGCTGATTGCAATCACGAATTGCAATCACAAATGACGGATTCAAACGAGGAAAATCCAAAAATTGGTTAAGAGAAAGTGTAGAAAAGGGTATGTTCATTGCAAAATACGATGATGATGATGATGATGATGAGAGTGAGCTCGGATGAATTTGCAGAAATTTTAAATGCTATTGAACCAGAAATCTCCAAACAGAGCGATAGGGGACTAAAGGTGCCTCAAAGACATGGCCCTGCTTCATACTCGCTGATCAAGGTTTCTGGCTGTTGATCCTTGTCCGCCATCCGTTGTTGCAAATAATGCTCGAGGCGTAGGCTTGAAAATAAGTTAGTGATTCGTGATTGGCTAGCAGCACGAACGTGACTCGATTCGGGACACAACTTTGTTGAAAGAGCGGCAAAACACTGCAACATTGTTGAGTCGAGCAGAATTGTTAGTTGTAATGTTTGATCAAAAGCAAACTCTATCCAACATTTGATCGAACAAAAAATGTTGGACGAACATCTCCCAACTCGGGCGGCGAAACGGTCGAACAATGTTGGATCGAACAATGCTGGATCGAACAATGTTGGATCGAACAATGTTGGATCGAACAATGCTGGATCGAACAATGTTGGATCGAACAATGCTGGATCGAACAATGTTGGATCGAGCAAAGTTGGAGCCTTCAATCCAACTTTGTTCGATTGTTTGGCCAGGGCTTAAAAGCATTGCATTAAAACTTATTGCAAACATGCATGCAAAGTATATTGTTACGTCAAATCAATAATAGACCCACTCCCCTTCTGAATCGGTCGTGAAAAAAAGATGCTTGGTTTTTCGCAAGTTTTGAAACCTATAAAATGGCAGGATTTGTTAGAAAAAGGAAAAAATGGCCGTAATGGGTTTCGAACAGGCGCAAAGATTCATTTTAGCGAAAAAAATATTTTGGCGTTAGGTGCATGAACTCATATTTGCCGTATAGTTTCAACTGTTGACGTAAATGAATGTATATTTTACGTAAATGAAAAGCAAAAAGTGTACTCATATTCCATCTGCTATATGAAACCCACTTTAAAAGAAGAAAAAAACAAAAGATAACTTGCATAAATTTCAACAGGGCAACTGGTGCCGTTGGTTGACCAGACTTTAGTAGTTTGTTAATGTCACCGTGAGTCAAGGAAAAAGAAGGGAAAAATTTACATACATTTCATCACTGGCCGCATATAAAGTTGGTTCAGTAACATCGGCTATTTTTGATCATTTCATCATATCTCGCGCACAGTATTTGAAATCGTTAACAGCGCTAAAACCAAGCGATTATCATATGTAACTACCAATAGGAAAAGTTCTACATTCCTTGTCCCTGTCGTGTCGCTATATCATCTTTTTAAGGCTAACATCACAAGTTCGCACGTTTTTCAATTTTTAACTGTCTGTTGTCACCTCGTGTAAACTTGATTATTACTATTACTACCGTATTATTACAAAAGTTTTTTAAAAAAAAAACACATTGCTGCAAACCCGCTTAACACCCTTTTACGAAGAATTCACTCTTAGATCGCCTGTTTTGCTTCTTTAAGATTACTGTGCGTTAATGTGGCACTTCAATGTGTTTGTGTTATCGCTTCGCTTTGCTCTAACCCTAATCCCGCCTTGACTAGCTTTGTAGCTATTTGCGAGGTAGCCAATATTCTGAACCGAAATGATTTTCTTATTACTAAATAAATGCTCTTCTTCTTCTGTATAATGGAAACAAATATAAATATAATAAATATTCTAAACTGAGACAAATGCTCTTAAGAGATAAAGGCCCTCAATGAACAAGGGAGATGACTTGGAAAGAAGAGGGAAACTGCCATTGCTGTGCCGTTATTGCTCTCCTCGCGATCGCTAGATCGATAAATTCTGTCACAAATAACTAACTGTTTAATTAAAGTGCTTGTAATCCGGCTCCGGATATCATGAGGAGCTTAACTTGGGTCAGGAAGGTGGGTCCCCGCTGTTTAGGTAAAAAAGAATTACCAAAATCTCAGTGGGAGTTGTAACAAGACTCACACTAAAAAGGCAGAGCGAGAGACGAAGGGAGAGAGAGGTGTTAATCTCGACACATTTGTTGGGCCGACTTCGTCATAAAGTTTTAATGACGACAAACAACTCAAATTACTTTCAATTAATTTTGAGTGATGTGTCAAAATAGTCCAGAGGCACAGTAAATCAATCTGAAATATTTTCTAAAACACGGTTTACAACGGCCAGCATCATGCAATTAAAAAATGGAAAATTATTTCTTTATTCTCTTTATTTCAAATTAATTTAAACACAGGCAAATTATTTCTTAACTTTCAGGCTACCGAGATATAACTTGTTTTGCCTGGCATACACTTTTCTCAACAGCAACGGTGAATTGGTTCTTTTCTGATTTTAAAGCAATCCATTTCTTAGTTTTATACTTATGGAACTCGATCACTGAGGAATAGTAGGAATAAAACTCAACAGCTATTACACCTTCGAACATCTGCTTCCCTAATTCTCCGGTTAAACATGAAACGTTAGTGATCGATGTAATGGTGTATTTGTCAAATTATTTCTCAACTGTCAGGCTACCGAGATGCAAATTGTTTTGCCAGGCATACACTTTTCTCGACAGCAACGGTGAATTGGTTCTTTTCTGATTTTAAAGCAAACCATTTTGAAGTTTTATACTTACGGAACTCGATAACTGAGGAATAAAACTCAACAGCTATTACACCTTCGAACATCTACTTCCCTAATTCTCCGGTTAAACATGAAACGTTAGTGATCGATGTATTGGTGTATTTCAGTGTTAATTTAAACACAGGAAAATTATTTCTTGACTGTCAGGCTACCGAGATGCAACTTGTTTTGCCCGGCATACACTTTTCTCAACAGCAACGGTGAATTGGTTCTTTTCTGATTTTAAAGAAACCCATTTTAAAGTTTTATTATACTTATGGAACTCGATAACTGAGGAATAAAACTCAACAGCTATTACACCTTCACATCTGCTTCCCTAATTCTTGGCTACACACACATCTGCTTCCCTAATTCTTGGTATATTTGTTAATTTAAACACATTTAATTTAAACACATTTAAAACTCAACAGCTATTACACCTTCACATCTGCTTCCCTAATTCTTGGTATATTTGTTAATTTAAACACAGGCAAATTATTTCTTAACTTTCAGGCTACCGAGATATAACTTGTTTTACGTGGCATACACTTTTCTCAACAGCAACGGTGAATTGGTTCTTTTCTGATTTTAAAGCAATCCATTTTTAAGTTTTATACTCATGGAACTCGATAACTGAGGAATAAAACTCAACAGCTATTACACCTTCGAACATCTGCTTCCCTAATTCTCCGGTTAAACATGAAACGTTAGTGATGTATTGGTATATTTGTTAATTTAAACACAGGCAAATTATTTCTTAACTTTCAGGCTACCGAGATATAACTTGTTTTGCCTGGCATACACTTTTCTCAACAGCAACGGTGAATTGGTTCTTTTCTGATTTTAAAGCAATCCATTTTTAAGTTTTATACTCATGGAACTCGATAACTTGAATACCTGTCACCAGCCTCCAATGAAATGTCTTACACTTGTTTTATTTAAACGCAACACAGAACAAACTGTGGAGGGGAAAAAACAACCTTAATCAGTTGGCTTATAATAGTGCACGTCGTAAGGGGTTATAACCGATACACGAACGGATACGGAATAAAGCTATCATGGGAACAATTGAAGGAATTACGTTGCCGGTGGTAATCTTCGGATCTTGTTTTTACTCCATTGTTTACGTGTTATCCATCGCAGGAAACTGCTTTGTTCTGTCGCTGTGCTACCGAAGACGTGCTTCCTCATTAAAATTGTTTATAGCTAACTTGGCCGTGGCCGACTTGGTCTTCGCTTTGCTGAGCATATTGGACGCCATAAGCTTTTTTTATTCGAGCTGGGTAGGCGGTGAAGTCTCATGCAAACTTCAGGGCTACTTGATCGAAGTATGTTACACTACTACAATTATCACTCTTGTTGTCATTAGTCATGAAAGAATAAAAGCGGTGAGGGATCCCTTCAACGCCAGATTGATTGCCTTACGTTGCGCTTCAAAGAAGGTGGTCATTTTGTGGGTGATAAGCCTCGTAGCTAATGCGCCACTGCTATACGCGTATGGAATTGTCACAGACAAGATAAGGGACAAGACAGTCTGCAGCAATAAACCATTCGGAGACTTAGCGAGACAAATCTATTACGGTATTCACAGCATATGTTTTTTCATCATTCCCTTAATTTACATGCTGTATGCTCAGTCTTCAATTTTTCGTGTTCTGCGTTCGAATGTACATGTACGAGAATTCTTATCTCAGAACTCTTTTACCACATCGTCCACTTGCAGACATCGCAAGGTAGCGAAGATTTTGACAGTCATAACTCTCGTATTTGTAATCTGTTGGTCACCTTTCGTGATCTGCCGCACATTGTGGTATTTTCATGTCTGCGGGGAATGGCACATACGGAGGAGCTCTCAGCTTCTAATATTACTGAACACGGCCTTAGATCCCATACTATACGGAATGTACGGTGAGAACTTTAGCTTAAAGCAGTCAATTAGACGGTGTGTCAAGTGCTTCAGCTTCCAAAAGCAATCTTCAAGGGTGGGGATCATCAACGCTACAAGAATACCCGAAAAAAAGGCAAACCGTGGGGAAAACGACCGATGGCGAATCGCGATTAAACACTTGTAAATTGTGTACAGTTGATGTCAGCACTTTCTGACACGAGGATGGTAAAAAATTACACGGCAATCTTCCGTTTTCAAAACAATTCGTCAATTTGAACAGAACGCACTCGAGTCGAGAACGCCATATGTGCATTGCGACCTTGGCCCAATTTCTTCATGGTTAAAAAAGAGTTCTGAGTGAGTTCTGAGTGTGTTCATATTGCGTATACGTAACTAGTGTATTATTCCAACCTGAATTCAAAGCAAATTACGAATTAACGCTAATCGTGAATTTAGAGAAGAGGCCATGTTGATTACTCCATATCAGTTTCACATCCATCTTTGTTCCCAAAAACTACGATCTTTTTGGTAAGCGGTGAATCGTGCATGCCATTATGTAAATGCCACCGCGTGGCTCTGGGGACAAGAATGACTCATTCTTACTCGGCCGCCCCAGTTTGAAACAGTTTAGTGAGCGTTATTTCCTCT
>NC_090874.1:10840125-10842625 GCF_036669935.1 Montipora foliosa | reverse complement strand
TCGACTGACAGCTTACCGACAGCCAATAGATGATGCCACAAACTGGTTAACTAAACAGGTTACAATTTTTAAAAGATATTCCTTTCAAAGCAGTTTTTTTGTATCATTCACCATAATTCAGAATTTGTACCGAGTGGGCCTCTATGAGACATGATTCAATGCAATACTAAAACCCAAACAATACCAAATTTTAGAACGAACAGCAAAATAAAATATAGCTTCTAGTGGACATACTTTTTGTTGCTTGTTTTGACTGTGATAAAGTCCTTGTTGTCATCTACGGTCACAGTGTACACATTCAATGGATAAGGAAGATTTCGTATTCTCCACTGGAAAGCTTTATTGCTATCTTTCCTGGTGAAAATGGGCTGGAAATAGTTACTAAATTTAGTAAATCAAAATATGTTGCAGAAAATAAATTAATCGCAAACATAACAAAATTGTTGTGATAAAGTCAAATCACTGTTAAAATTCTCAGAGGTTTCCTAAAGTGTCACATATTTTGTGATTTAAACAAAATTGTTCTTAAACTATTTATTTTCACCAAAGCCATTAATTGCACTGTTCACAATTATAACAAGAGGGTCATGAAGGGGTAAAATGGGAGCTGGGATTGACCTAATTTTTTGGTGGGAAAAGGAGATTTGATCACTGGGAACTGGGATTTTATAACTGGGAATGGGAAATAAATAGTCCTCAAGGTGCAAAACAATGAGATTTGCATTATCAGAGGTCATCAGGTATTACATTGTACCCTGTAGTTCTGCTCAAAATTCCTGATATCAAATATTTCATGCAGTCTTCTTCCATCCCTGGCCACTGTCATGTGAGAGTGAGGACCTTCATGATGCTAACAGGCTTGTTTTTGAAACTCAAGGGACCTGCAACATCCCTACATCTAATACAGCTTCACTAGCACAAATTGACTTCCCTAAACACACTGCAACCAATGCAATCACTCGAAAAAAAGGAGCTGTGATGACGTATTCGGCAAGGCGCCATCAGGGTAAATGTGTCAGGAACAGGATCAACTGAAATGTCCTTGAACGTCCTCCACCGATTCGCAAGACCTTTTGCCTAGTGATTGTTGTGGGTCTAGTGAAAGGGGCGAAGAATCTGAGGAGGATACTTATGTTCACTTGATGAATTTAGTAATAATCATAGTTACTTATCAGTAATAACTGCTTCAACAAACTTATCGATGCTCTACAATTATTTTCCTTATCATAACTCTAGTTGGGAATTTAGTAGCAGGGACTGGGATTTCTATAAGAAAACTTGCCACTTGGACTGGGATTTTGTCCAAATTTGGACTGGGAAATGGACTGGGAAATGCCCCCACCCCACCCCCCCCCTCCAGCCTTCATGACCCTCTAAAAAGTAAAAAAGTATGGCACTGAAAGTTGTGATAGCAACCGAGGTAGAACCTACAGCAGAAAGTGACAAATCAAACATTAGGTGCGGTTACACTCACCATGGTAAATGCCATTTCCCATGGTAAATTATCCCACGGTGCCTCACACTTGGGTTTTAACATACCGTGTTAACTAGGGGTCACACGTTACGAAGATTACCGAGGTAAAAGGAAATCTCACGCAATTCATTGGCGGGAAATTTAATCACAACTTTATCAGCATAGCGATTGGCTCTTGTACCTCGGGCATCAAAACACCCTTCCAACTTCCCACGTTAAATGTCATGGGCGCTTCCACTGATCTTTTTGACGTATCCATGGATATTTAACACGGGAAATTTACCTCGGGAAGCGTCGGTCACACTACTAAATACAGTTTCCCGTGGTAAAAAGGCAATTTACCACGGTAAAAGTGCCCCGTGTAACCGCACCTATTGTCAAGGTGCTTTAAGTAGAAAATGTGGACCAGATGTTTGGACCTTCAAATAGTAATTATTGACATGCAATGCACACAATTTTTTTGTTAAATATTCAGACCTTGTGTATAAACTATTTACCTCGACAAATGGACAACAAAAACTACTTTTTTTAGCCCAAAATGTTCAGGAAAACTTAATTTGCAATCATGCATAAAAATGCTGCTATTAGAGACTGAGTCACTGTGAAAAGAAATACTGGGTTCAAAAGGTGATAATAATAAAAACCACCCAGTATTTTTTGGAACCTTAATATAAAGATACCGGTAACCTTCAGTGCTGGTGACTTGTAAAGATAGATTTCTTTTGGGGATCCTTAAAAGGCTCTTTCAAAAATCTTCAAAGAATAATTCCAGTTGCTATTAAACCATGTGCAAAGATCCTTCATGATCAGACAATTATCCCAGTGAAAAATAGATACAGGTTTTGAACAGAACTTCTAGGGAGGTAGGCTGCATGTTTTTACTCAATCATAATATTACTGTCATGCATGATTACAAGATCTTTAATAGATCCTTAAAAAGACTTTTATCCTGGCAAACAATACCAAGGCTGTGCTCTAACGGCGCTCGGTCACCTGAGGCGACTAACATTTGGCTTCGGGCGAGTG
>NC_090874.1:10817625-10825125 GCF_036669935.1 Montipora foliosa | reverse complement strand
TAGAATTAGGTGCTCAGAAAGGTAGGTGGGTAATGGAGCAAGCTTTTCATGGAGATTTCAGGTCAGTGTTACATGGTTTTTTTGGCCGTTTTTCCAGTTTCCTTGACTCAATTGCGCTCATTTATGCAGGTATAGTTTGAGAGATCTCTTCTCCCTGCACAAGTTAGTGGACAAAGCTGTTCCTGACCGTTAAAAGTGATGACGTTACAAGATAGGACCGTGGATAAAGCTGAACGTATTTTGCCAGATAGTAATCAAAGGGTTTGAGAAAAAAAAAAAAAAAAAATTGCAAAAATTCTGTTTGGGGTCCCCCGTGCTACTTTCGATCCAAAGAGGGAGAGATTAATCGGTCCCTGAGCCATACGTGATTAACCCCTTGACTACGGCAGCTTCTTCATTAGTGTAATAAAAACTAAGGATAGTCTATTGTTCTGAATTTTGTTCCTTGTTCTTGTTCATGTGGTATGCAGAGTTAGTACAGAACGCATGCGCATTCGTAAAATACGCATTAACCCTTTAGCTACTAGAGATTTGGCCAAAAAACACGTTTTGAAGCTATAGTTGAGGGGTTTTTCGGTCACTGTCGTGCTGTTTAAGGGCTAAACCTCCCTACAAACCCGTTTCCAGGTTGTAGACTCCGCGGCCTTTTCAGCCAGGTGCAAAATAAGCGCTTGCAAATTTCGGCATGCGCAGAAAGCAAAATTTCGACATAGTTTTGGGGTTTAAAAGTAGCACAACACTTTCGACTTTCACTTTTCGCTTTCTCTCCTTCCCTCTCTTTTCGCTTTCCTTACCTCATTTTTTTTTTCAACTTGCTGGGCATTTGGTAGGCTTTATTTTGGTAGGAAGAGTTTCTGAGAAACCTTTCATCATCTTAGAATTAGGTGCTCAGAAAGGTAGGTGGGTAATGGAGCAAGCTTTTCATGGAGATTTCAGGTCAGTGTTACATGGTTTTTTTGGCCGTTTTTCCAGTTTCCTTGACTCAATTGCGCTCATTTATGCAGGTATAGTTTGAGAGATCTCTTCTCCCTGCACAAGTTAGTGGACAAAGCTGTTCCTGACCGTTAAAAGTGATGACGTTACAAGATAGGACCGTGGATAAAGCTGAACGTATTTTGCCAGATAGTAATCAAAGGGTTTGAGAAAAAAAAAAAAAAAAAATTGCAAAAATTCTGTTTGGGGTCCCCCGTGCTACTTTCGATCCAAAGAGGGAGAGATTAATCGGTCCCTGAGCCATACGTGATTAACCCCTTGACTACGGCAGCTTCTTCATTAGTGTAATAAAAACTAAGGATAGTCTATTGTTCTGAATTTTGTTCCTTGTTCTTGTTCATGTGGTATGCAGAGTTAGTACAGAACGCATGCGCATTCGTAAAATACGCATTAACCCTTTAGCTACTAGAGATTTGGCCAAAAAACACGTTTTGAAGCTATAGTTGAGGGGTTTTTCGGTCACTGTCGTGCTGTTTAAGGGCTAAACCTCCCTACAAACCCGTTTCCAGGTTGTAGACTCCGCGGTCTTTTCAGCCAGGTGCAAAATAAGCGCTTGCAAATTTCGGCATGCGCAGAAAGCAAAATTTCGACATAGTTTTGGGGTTTAAAAGTAGCACAACACTTTCGACTTTCACTTTTCGCTTTCTCTCCTTCCCTCTCTTTTCGCTTTCCTTACCTCATTTTTTTTTTCAACTTGCTGGGCATTTGGTAGGCTTTATTTTGGTAGGAAGAGTTTCTGAGAAACCTTTCATCATCTTAGAATTAGGTGCTCAGAAAGGTAGGTGGGTAATGGAGCAAGCTTTTCATGGAGATTTCAGGTCAGTGTTACATGGTTTTTTTGGCCGTTTTTCCAGTTTCCTTGACTCAATTGCGCTCATTTATGCAGGTATAGTTTGAGAGATCTCTTCTCCCTGCACAAGTTAGTGGACAAAGCTGTTCCTGACCGTTAAAAGTGATGACGTTACAAGATAGGACCGTGGATAAAGCTGAACGTATTTTGCCAGATAGTAATCAAAGGGTTTGAGAAAAAAAAAAAAAAAAATTGCAAAAATTCTGTTTGGGGTCCCCCGTGCTACTTTCGATCCAAAGAGGGAGAGATTAATCGGTCCCTGAGCCATACGTGATTAACCCCTTGACTACGGCAGCTTCTTCATTAGTGTAATAAAAACTAAGGATAGTCTATTGTTCTGAATTTTGTTCCTTGTTCTTGTTCATGTGGTATGCAGAGTTAGTACAGAACGCATGCGCATTCGTAAAATACGCATTAACCCTTTAGCTACTAGAGATTTGGCCAAAAAACACGTTTTGAAGCTATAGTTGAGGGGTTTTTCGGTCACTGTCGTGCTGTTTAAGGGCTAAACCTCCCTACAAACCCGTTTCCAGGTTGTAGACTCCGCGGCCTTTTCAGCCAGGTGCAAAATAAGCGCTTGCAAATTTCGGCATGCGCAGAAAGCAAAATTTCGACATAGTTTTGGGGTTTAAAAGTAGCACAACACTTTCGACTTTCACTTTTCGCTTTCTCTCCTTCCCTCTCTTTTCGCTTTCCTTACCTCATTTTTTTTTTCAACTTGCTGGGCATTTGGTAGGCTTTATTTTGGTAGGAAGAGTTTCTGAGAAACCTTTCATCATCTTAGAATTAGGTGCTCAGAAAGGTAGGTGGGTAATGGAGCAAGCTTTTCATGGAGATTTCAGGTCAGTGTTACATGGTTTTTTTGGCCGTTTTTCCAGTTTCCTTGACTCAATTGCGCTCATTTATGCAGGTATAGTTTGAGAGATCTCTTCTCCCTGCACAAGTTAGTGGACAAAGCTGTTCCTGACCGTTAAAAGTGATGACGTTACAAGATAGGACCGTGGATAAAGCTGAACGTATTTTGCCAGATAGTAATCAAAGGGTTTGAGAAAAAAAAAAAAAAAAAATTGCAAAAATTCTGTTTGGGGTCCCCCGTGCTACTTTCGATCCAAAGAGGGAGAGATTAATCGGTCCCTGAGCCATACGTGATTAACCCCTTGACTACGGCAGCTTCTTCATTAGTGTAATAAAAACTAAGGATAGTCTATTGTTCTGAATTTTGTTCCTTGTTCTTGTTCATGTGGTATGCAGAGTTAGTACAGAACGCATGCGCATTCGTAAAATACGCATTAACCCTTTAGCTACTAGAGATTTGGCCAAAAAACACGTTTTGAAGCTATAGTTGAGGGGTTTTTCGGTCACTGTCGTGCTGTTTAAGGGCTAAACCTCCCTACAAACCCGTTTCCAGGTTGTAGACTCCGCGGTCTTTTCAGCCAGGTGCAAAATAAGCGCTTGCAAATTTCGGCATGCGCAGAAAGCAAAATTTCGACATAGTTTTGGGGTTTAAAAGTAGCACAACACTTTCGACTTTCACTTTTCGCTTTCTCTCCTTCCCTCTCTTTTCGCTTTCCTTACCTCATTTTTTTTTTCAACTTGCTGGGCATTTGGTAGGCTTTATTTTGGTAGGAAGAGTTTCTGAGAAACCTTTCATCATCTTAGAATTAGGTGCTCAGAAAGGTAGGTGGGTAATGGAGCAAGCTTTTCATGGAGATTTCAGGTCAGTGTTACATGGTTTTTTTGGCCGTTTTTCCAGTTTCCTTGACTCAATTGCGCTCATTTATGCAGGTATAGTTTGAGAGATCTCTTCTCCCTGCACAAGTTAGTGGACAAAGCTGTTCCTGACCGTTAAAAGTGATGACGTTACAAGATAGGACCGTGGATAAAGCTGAACGTATTTTGCCAGATAGTAATCAAAGGGTTTGAGAAAAAAAAAAAAAAAAAATTGCAAAAATTCTGTTTGGGGTCCCCCGTGCTACTTTCGATCCAAAGAGGGAGAGATTAATCGGTCCCTGAGCCATACGTGATTAACCCCTTGACTACGGCAGCTTCTTCATTAGTGTAATAAAAACTAAGGATAGTCTATTGTTCTGAATTTTGTTCCTTGTTCTTGTTCATGTGGTATGCAGAGTTAGTACAGAACGCATGCGCATTCGTAAAATACGCATTAACCCTTTAGCTACTAGAGATTTGGCCAAAAAACACGTTTTGAAGCTATAGTTGAGGGGTTTTTCGGTCACTGTCGTGCTGTTTAAGGGCTAAACCTCCCTACAAACCCGTTTCCAGGTTGTAGACTCCGCGGCCTTTTCAGCCAGGTGCAAAATAAGCGCTTGCAAATTTCGGCATGCGCAGAAAGCAAAATTTCGACATAGTTTTGGGGTTTAAAAGTAGCACAACACTTTCGACTTTCACTTTTCGCTTTCTCTCCTTCCCTCTCTTTTCGCTTTCCTTACCTCATTTTTTTTTTCAACTTGCTGGGCATTTGGTAGGCTTTATTTTGGTAGGAAGAGTTTCTGAGAAACCTTTCATCATCTTAGAATTAGGTGCTCAGAAAGGTAGGTGGGTAATGGAGCAAGCTTTTCATGGAGATTTCAGGTCAGTGTTACATGGTTTTTTTGGCCGTTTTTCCAGTTTCCTTGACTCAATTGCGCTCATTTATGCAGGTATAGTTTGAGAGATCTCTTCTCCCTGCACAAGTTAGTGGACAAAGCTGTTCCTGACCGTTAAAAGTGATGACGTTACAAGATAGGACCGTGGATAAAGCTGAACGTATTTTGCCAGATAGTAATCAAAGGGTTTGAGAAAAAAAAAAAAAAAAATTGCAAAAATTCTGTTTGGGGTCCCCCGTGCTACTTTCGATCCAAAGAGGGAGAGATTAATCGGTCCCTGAGCCATACGTGATTAACCCCTTGACTACGGCAGCTTCTTCATTAGTGTAATAAAAACTAAGGATAGTCTATTGTTCTGAATTTTGTTCCTTGTTCTTGTTCATGTGGTATGCAGAGTTAGTACAGAACGCATGCGCATTCGTAAAATACGCATTAACCCTTTAGCTACTAGAGATTTGGCCAAAAAACACGTTTTGAAGCTATAGTTGAGGGGTTTTTCGGTCACTGTCGTGCTGTTTAAGGGCTAAACCTCCCTACAAACCCGTTTCCAGGTTGTAGACTCCGCGGCCTTTTCAGCCAGGTGCAAAATAAGCGCTTGCAAATTTCGGCATGCGCAGAAAGCAAAATTTCGACATAGTTTTGGGGTTTAAAAGTAGCACAACACTTTCGACTTTCACTTTTCGCTTTCTCTCCTTCCCTCTCTTTTCGCTTTCCTTACCTCATTTTTTTTTTCAACTTGCTGGGCATTTGGTAGGCTTTATTTTGGTAGGAAGAGTTTCTGAGAAACCTTTCATCATCTTAGAATTAGGTGCTCAGAAAGGTAGGTGGGTAATGGAGCAAGCTTTTCATGGAGATTTCAGGTCAGTGTTACATGGTTTTTTTGGCCGTTTTTCCAGTTTCCTTGACTCAATTGCGCTCATTTATGCAGGTATAGTTTGAGAGATCTCTTCTCCCTGCACAAGTTAGTGGACAAAGCTGTTCCTGACCGTTAAAAGTGATGACGTTACAAGATAGGACCGTGGATAAAGCTGAACGTATTTTGCCAGATAGTAATCAAAGGGTTTGAGAAAAAAAAAAAAAAAAATTGCAAAAATTCTGTTTGGGGTCCCCCGTGCTACTTTCGATCCAAAGAGGGAGAGATTAATCGGTCCCTGAGCCATACGTGATTAACCCCTTGACTACGGCAGCTTCTTCATTAGTGTAATAAAAACTAAGGATAGTCTATTGTTCTGAATTTTGTTCCTTGTTCTTGTTCATGTGGTATGCAGAGTTAGTACAGAACGCATGCGCATTCGTAAAATACGCATTAACCCTTTAGCTACTAGAGATTTGGCCAAAAAACACGTTTTGAAGCTATAGTTGAGGGGTTTTTCGGTCACTGTCGTGCTGTTTAAGGGCTAAACCTCCCTACAAACCCGTTTCCAGGTTGTAGACTCCGCGGTCTTTTCAGCCAGGTGCAAAATAAGCGCTTGCAAATTTCGGCATGCGCAGAAAGCAAAATTTCGACATAGTTTTGGGGTTTAAAAGTAGCACAACACTTTCGACTTTCACTTTTCGCTTTCTCTCCTTCCCTCTCTTTTCGCTTTCCTTACCTCATTTTTTTTTTCAACTTGCTGGGCATTTGGTAGGCTTTATTTTGGTAGGAAGAGTTTCTGAGAAACCTTTCATCATCTTAGAATTAGGTGCTCAGAAAGGTAGGTGGGTAATGGAGCAAGCTTTTCATGGAGATTTCAGGTCAGTGTTACATGGTTTTTTTGGCCGTTTTTCCAGTTTCCTTGACTCAATTGCGCTCATTTATGCAGGTATAGTTTGAGAGATCTCTTCTCCCTGCACAAGTTAGTGGACAAAGCTGTTCCTGACCGTTAAAAGTGATGACGTTACAAGATAGGACCGTGGATAAAGCTGAACGTATTTTGCCAGATAGTAATCAAAGGGTTTGAGAAAAAAAAAAAAAAAAATTGCAAAAATTCTGTTTGGGGTCCCCCGTGCTACTTTCGATCCAAAGAGGGAGAGATTAATCGGTCCCTGAGCCATACGTGATTAACCCCTTGACTACGGCAGCTTCTTCATTAGTGTAATAAAAACTAAGGATAGTCTATTGTTCTGAATTTTGTTCCTTGTTCTTGTTCATGTGGTATGCAGAGTTAGTACAGAACGCATGCGCATTCGTAAAATACGCATTAACCCTTTAGCTACTAGAGATTTGGCCAAAAAACACGTTTTGAAGCTATAGTTGAGGGGTTTTTCGGTCACTGTCGTGCTGTTTAAGGGCTAAACCTCCCTACAAACCCGTTTCCAGGTTGTAGACTCCGCGGCCTTTTCAGCCAGGTGCAAAATAAGCGCTTGCAAATTTCGGCATGCGCAGAAAGCAAAATTTCGACATAGTTTTGGGGTTTAAAAGTAGCACAACACTTTCGACTTTCACTTTTCGCTTTCTCTCCTTCCCTCTCTTTTCGCTTTCCTTACCTCATTTTTTTTTTCAACTTGCTGGGCATTTGGTAGGCTTTATTTTGGTAGGAAGAGTTTCTGAGAAACCTTTCATCATCTTAGAATTAGGTGCTCAGAAAGGTAGGTGGGTAATGGAGCAAGCTTTTCATGGAGATTTCAGGTCAGTGTTACATGGTTTTTTTGGCCGTTTTTCCAGTTTCCTTGACTCAATTGCGCTCATTTATGCAGGTATAGTTTGAGAGATCTCTTCTCCCTGCACAAGTTAGTGGACAAAGCTGTTCCTGACCGTTAAAAGTGATGACGTTACAAGATAGGACCGTGGATAAAGCTGAACGTATTTTGCCAGATAGTAATCAAAGGGTTTGAGAAAAAAAAAAAAAAAAATTGCAAAAATTCTGTTTGGGGTCCCCCGTGCTACTTTCGATCCAAAGAGGGAGAGATTAATCGGTCCCTGAGCCATACGTGATTAACCCCTTGACTACGGCAGCTTCTTCATTAGTGTAATAAAAACTAAGGATAGTCTATTGTTCTGAATTTTGTTCCTTGTTCTTGTTCATGTGGTATGCAGAGTTAGTACAGAACGCATGCGCATTCGTAAAATAC
>NC_090874.1:10790125-10810125 GCF_036669935.1 Montipora foliosa | reverse complement strand
TTGAGAGATCTCTTCTCCCTGCACAAGTTAGTGGACAAAGCTGTTCCTGACCGTTAAAAGTGATGACGTTACAAGATAGGACCGTGGATAAAGCTGAACGTATTTTGCCAGATAGTAATCAAAGGGTTTGAGAAAAAAAAAAAAAAAAATTGCAAAAATTCTGTTTGGGGTCCCCCGTGCTACTTTCGATCCAAAGAGGGAGAGATTAATCGGTCCCTGAGCCATACGTGATTAACCCCTTGACTACGGCAGCTTCTTCATTAGTGTAATAAAAACTAAGGATAGTCTATTGTTCTGAATTTTGTTCCTTGTTCTTGTTCATGTGGTATGCAGAGTTAGTACAGAACGCATGCGCATTCGTAAAATACGCATTAACCCTTTAGCTACTAGAGATTTGGCCAAAAAACACGTTTTGAAGCTATAGTTGAGGGGTTTTTCGGTCACTGTCGTGCTGTTTAAGGGCTAAACCTCCCTACAAACCCGTTTCCAGGTTGTAGACTCCGCGGCCTTTTCAGCCAGGTGCAAAATAAGCGCTTGCAAATTTCGGCATGCGCAGAAAGCAAAATTTCGACATAGTTTTGGGGTTTAAAAGTAGCACAACACTTTCGACTTTCACTTTTCGCTTTCTCTCCTTCTCTCTCTTTTCGCTTTCCTTACCTCATTTTTTTTTTCAACTTGCTGGGCATTTGGTAGGCTTTATTTTGGTAGGAAGAGTTTCTGAGAAACCTTTCATCATCTTAGAATTAGGTGCTCAGAAAGGTAGGTGGGTAATGGAGCAAGCTTTTCATGGAGATTTCAGGTCAGTGTTACATGGTTTTTTTGGCCGTTTTTCCAGTTTCCTTGACTCAATTGCGCTCATTTATGCAGGTATAGTTTGAGAGATCTCTTCTCCCTGCACAAGTTAGTGGACAAAGCTGTTCCTGACCGTTAAAAGTGATGACGTTACAAGATAGGACCGTGGATAAAGCTGAACGTATTTTGCCAGATAGTAATCAAAGGGTTTGAGAAAAAAAAAAAAAAAAATTGCAAAAATTCTGTTTGGGGTCCCCCGTGCTACTTTCGATCCAAAGAGGGAGAGATTAATCGGTCCCTGAGCCATACGTGATTAACCCCTTGACTACGGCAGCTTCTTCATTAGTGTAATAAAAACTAAGGATAGTCTATTGTTCTGAATTTTGTTCCTTGTTCTTGTTCATGTGGTATGCAGAGTTAGTACAGAACGCATGCGCATTCGTAAAATACGCATTAACCCTTTAGCTACTAGAGATTTGGCCAAAAAACACGTTTTGAAGCTATAGTTGAGGGGTTTTTCGGTCACTGTCGTGCTGTTTAAGGGCTAAACCTCCCTACAAACCCGTTTCCAGGTTGTAGACTCCGCGGCCTTTTCAGCCAGGTGCAAAATAAGCGCTTGCAAATTTCGGCATGCGCAGAAAGCAAAATTTCGACATAGTTTTGGGGTTTAAAAGTAGCACAACACTTTCGATTTTCACTTTTCGCTTTCTCTCCTTCTCTCTCTTTTCGCTTTCCTTACCTCATTTTTTTTTTCAACTTGCTGGGCATTTGGTAGGCTTTATTTTGGTAGGAAGAGTTTCTGAGAAACCTTTCATCATCTTAGAATTAGGTGCTCAGAAAGGTAGGTGGGTAATGGAGCAAGCTTTTCATGGAGATTTCAGGTCAGTGTTACATGGTTTTTTTGGCCGTTTTTCCAGTTTCCTTGACTCAATTGCGCTCATTTATGCAGGTATAGTTTGAGAGATCTCTTCTCCCTGCACAAGTTAGTGGACAAAGCTGTTCCTGACCGTTAAAAGTGATGACGTTACAAGATAGGACCGTGGATAAAGCTGAACGTATTTTGCCAGATAGTAATCAAAGGGTTTGAGAAAAAAAAAAAAAAAAATTGCAAAAATTCTGTTTGGGGTCCCCCGTGCTACTTTCGATCCAAAGAGGGAGAGATTAATCGGTCCCTGAGCCATACGTGATTAACCCCTTGACTACGGCAGCTTCTTCATTAGTGTAATAAAAACTAAGGATAGTCTATTGTTCTGAATTTTGTTCCTTGTTCTTGTTCATGTGGTATGCAGAGTTAGTACAGAACGCATGCGCATTCGTAAAATACGCATTAACCCTTTAGCTACTAGAGATTTGGCCAAAAAACACGTTTTGAAGCTATAGTTGAGGGGTTTTTCGGTCACTGTCGTGCTGTTTAAGGGCTAAACCTCCCTACAAACCCGTTTCCAGGTTGTAGACTCCGCGGCCTTTTCAGCCAGGTGCAAAATAAGCGCTTGCAAATTTCGGCATGCGCAGAAAGCAAAATTTCGACATAGTTTTGGGGTTTAAAAGTAGCACAACACTTTCGATTTTCACTTTTCGCTTTCTCTCCTTCTCTCTCTTTTCGCTTTCCTTACCTCATTTTTTTTTTCAACTTGCTGGGCATTTGGTAGGCTTTATTTTGGTAGGAAGAGTTTCTGAGAAACCTTTCATCATCTTAGAATTAGGTGCTCAGAAAGGTAGGTGGGTAATGGAGCAAGCTTTTCATGGAGATTTCAGGTCAGTGTTACATGGTTTTTTTGGCCGTTTTTCCAGTTTCCTTGACTCAATTGCGCTCATTTATGCAGGTATAGTTTGAGAGATCTCTTCTCCCTGCACAAGTTAGTGGACAAAGCTGTTCCTGACCGTTAAAAGTGATGACGTTACAAGATAGGACCGTGGATAAAGCTGAACGTATTTTGCCAGATAGTAATCAAAGGGTTTGAGAAAAAAAAAAAAAAAAAATTGCAAAAATTCTGTTTGGGGTCCCCCGTGCTACTTTCGATCCAAAGAGGGAGAGATTAATCGGTCCCTGAGCCATACGTGATTAACCCCTTGACTACGGCAGCTTCTTCATTAGTGTAATAAAAACTAAGGATAGTCTATTGTTCTGAATTTTGTTCCTTGTTCTTGTTCATGTGGTATGCAGAGTTAGTACAGAACGCATGCGCATTCGTAAAATACGCATTAACCCTTTAGCTACTAGAGATTTGGCCAAAAAACACGTTTTGAAGCTATAGTTGAGGGGTTTTTCGGTCACTGTCGTGCTGTTTAAGGGCTAAACCTCCCTACAAACCCGTTTCCAGGTTGTAGACTCCGCGGCCTTTTCAGCCAGGTGCAAAATAAGCGCTTGCAAATTTCGGCATGCGCAGAAAGCAAAATTTCGACATAGTTTTGGGGTTTAAAAGTAGCACAACACTTTCGATTTTCACTTTTCGCTTTCTCTCCTTCTCTCTCTTTTCGCTTTCCTTACCTCATTTTTTTTTTCAACTTGCTGGGCATTTGGTAGGCTTTATTTTGGTAGGAAGAGTTTCTGAGAAACCTTTCATCATCTTAGAATTAGGTGCTCAGAAAGGTAGGTGGGTAATGGAGCAAGCTTTTCATGGAGATTTCAGGTCAGTGTTACATGGTTTTTTTGGCCGTTTTTCCAGTTTCCTTGACTCAATTGCGCTCATTTATGCAGGTATAGTTTGAGAGATCTCTTCTCCCTGCACAAGTTAGTGGACAAAGCTGTTCCTGACCGTTAAAAGTGATGACGTTACAAGATAGGACCGTGGATAAAGCTGAACGTATTTTGCCAGATAGTAATCAAAGGGTTTGAGAAAAAAAAAAAAAAAAAATGCAAAAATTCTGTTTGGGGTCCCCCGTGCTACTTTCGATCCAAAGAGGGAGAGATTAATCGGTCCCTGAGCCATACGTGATTAACCCCTTGACTACGGCAGCTTCTTCATTAGTGTAATAAAAACTAAGGATAGTCTATTGTTCTGAATTTTGTTCCTTGTTCTTGTTCATGTGGTATGCAGAGTTAGTACAGAACGCATGCGCATTCGTAAAATACGCATTAACCCTTTAGCTACTAGAGATTTGGCCAAAAAACACGTTTTGAAGCTATAGTTGAGGGGTTTTTCGGTCACTGTCGTGCTGTTTAAGGGCTAAACCTCCCTACAAACCCGTTTCCAGGTTGTAGACTCCGCGGCCTTTTCAGCCAGGTGCAAAATAAGCGCTTGCAAATTTCGGCATGCGCAGAAAGCAAAATTTCGACATAGTTTTGGGGTTTAAAAGTAGCACAACACTTTCGATTTTCACTTTTCGCTTTCTCTCCTTCTCTCTCTTTTCGCTTTCCTTACCTCATTTTTTTTTTCAACTTGCTGGGCATTTGGTAGGCTTTATTTTGGTAGGAAGAGTTTCTGAGAAACCTTTCATCATCTTAGAATTAGGTGCTCAGAAAGGTAGGTGGGTAATGGAGCAAGCTTTTCATGGAGATTTCAGGTCAGTGTTACATGGTTTTTTTGGCCGTTTTTCCAGTTTCCTTGACTCAATTGCGCTCATTTATGCAGGTATAGTTTGAGAGATCTCTTCTCCCTGCACAAGTTAGTGGACAAAGCTGTTCCTGACCGTTAAAAGTGATGACGTTACAAGATAGGACCGTGGATAAAGCTGAACGTATTTTGCCAGATAGTAATCAAAGGGTTTGAGAAAAAAAAAAAAAAAAATTGCAAAAATTCTGTTTGGGGTCCCCCGTGCTACTTTCGATCCAAAGAGGGAGAGATTAATCGGTCCCTGAGCCATACGTGATTAACCCCTTGACTACGGCAGCTTCTTCATTAGTGTAATAAAAACTAAGGATAGTCTATTGTTCTGAATTTTGTTCCTTGTTCTTGTTCATGTGGTATGCAGAGTTAGTACAGAACGCATGCGCATTCGTAAAATACGCATTAACCCTTTAGCTACTAGAGATTTGGCCAAAAAACACGTTTTGAAGCTATAGTTGAGGGGTTTTTCGGTCACTGTCGTGCTGTTTAAGGGCTAAACCTCCCTACAAACCCGTTTCCAGGTTGTAGACTCCGCGGCCTTTTCAGCCAGGTGCAAAATAAGCGCTTGCAAATTTCGGCATGCGCAGAAAGCAAAATTTCGACATAGTTTTGGGGTTTAAAAGTAGCACAACACTTTCGATTTTCACTTTTCGCTTTCTCTCCTTCTCTCTCTTTTCGCTTTCCTTACCTCATTTTTTTTTTCAACTTGCTGGGCATTTGGTAGGCTTTATTTTGGTAGGAAGAGTTTCTGAGAAACCTTTCATCATCTTAGAATTAGGTGCTCAGAAAGGTAGGTGGGTAATGGAGCAAGCTTTTCATGGAGATTTCAGGTCAGTGTTACATGGTTTTTTTGGCCGTTTTTCCAGTTTCCTTGACTCAATTGCGCTCATTTATGCAGGTATAGTTTGAGAGATCTCTTCTCCCTGCACAAGTTAGTGGACAAAGCTGTTCCTGACCGTTAAAAGTGATGACGTTACAAGATAGGACCGTGGATAAAGCTGAACGTATTTTGCCAGATAGTAATCAAAGGGTTTGAGAAAAAAAAAAAAAAAAATTGCAAAAATTCTGTTTGGGGTCCCCCGTGCTACTTTCGATCCAAAGAGGGAGAGATTAATCGGTCCCTGAGCCATACGTGATTAACCCCTTGACTACGGCAGCTTCTTCATTAGTGTAATAAAAACTAAGGATAGTCTATTGTTCTGAATTTTGTTCCTTGTTCTTGTTCATGTGGTATGCAGAGTTAGTACAGAACGCATGCGCATTCGTAAAATACGCATTAACCCTTTAGCTACTAGAGATTTGGCCAAAAAACACGTTTTGAAGCTATAGTTGAGGGGTTTTTCGGTCACTGTCGTGCTGTTTAAGGGCTAAACCTCCCTACAAACCCGTTTCCAGGTTGTAGACTCCGCGGCCTTTTCAGCCAGGTGCAAAATAAGCGCTTGCAAATTTCGGCATGCGCAGAAAGCAAAATTTCGACATAGTTTTGGGGTTTAAAAGTAGCACAACACTTTCGATTTTCACTTTTCGCTTTCTCTCCTTCTCTCTCTTTTCGCTTTCCTTACCTCATTTTTTTTTTCAACTTGCTGGGCATTTGGTAGGCTTTATTTTGGTAGGAAGAGTTTCTGAGAAACCTTTCATCATCTTAGAATTAGGTGCTCAGAAAGGTAGGTGGGTAATGGAGCAAGCTTTTCATGGAGATTTCAGGTCAGTGTTACATGGTTTTTTTGGCCGTTTTTCCAGTTTCCTTGACTCAATTGCGCTCATTTATGCAGGTATAGTTTGAGAGATCTCTTCTCCCTGCACAAGTTAGTGGACAAAGCTGTTCCTGAGTGTTAAAAGTGATGACGTTACAAGATAGGACCGTGGATAAAGCTGAACGTATTTTGCCAGATAGTAATCAAAGGGTTTGAGAAAAAAAAAAAAAAAAATTGCAAAAATTCTGTTTGGGGTCCCCCGTGCTACTTTCGATCCAAAGAGGGAGAGATTAATCGGTCCCTGAGCCATACGTGATTAACCCCTTGACTACGGCAGCTTCTTCATTAGTGTAATAAAAACTAAGGATAGTCTATTGTTCTGAATTTTGTTCCTTGTTCTTGTTCATGTGGTATGCAGAGTTAGTACAGAACGCATGCGCATTCGTAAAATACGCATTAACCCTTTAGCTACTAGAGATTTGGCCAAAAAACACGTTTTGAAGCTATAGTTGAGGGGTTTTTCGGTCACTGTCGTGCTGTTTAAGGGCTAAACCTCCCTACAAACCCGTTTCCAGGTTGTAGACTCCGCGGCCTTTTCAGCCAGGTGCAAAATAAGCGCTTGCAAATTTCGGCATGCGCAGAAAGCAAAATTTCGACATAGTTTTGGGGTTTAAAAGTAGCACAACACTTTCGATTTTCACTTTTCGCTTTCTCTCCTTCTCTCTCTTTTCGCTTTCCTTACCTCATTTTTTTTTTCAACTTGCTGGGCATTTGGTAGGCTTTATTTTGGTAGGAAGAGTTTCTGAGAAACCTTTCATCATCTTAGAATTAGGTGCTCAGAAAGGTAGGTGGGTAATGGAGCAAGCTTTTCATGGAGATTTCAGGTCAGTGTTACATGGTTTTTTTGGCCGTTTTTCCAGTTTCCTTGACTCAATTGCGCTCATTTATGCAGGTATAGTTTGAGAGATCTCTTCTCCCTGCACAAGTTAGTGGACAAAGCTGTTCCTGAGTGTTAAAAGTGATGACGTTACAAGATAGGACCGTGGATAAAGCTGAACGTATTTTGCCAGATAGTAATCAAAGGGTTTGAGAAAAAAAAAAAAAAAAAATTGCAAAAATTCTGTTTGGGGTCCCCCGTGCTACTTTCGATCCAAAGAGGGAGAGATTAATCGGTCCCTGAGCCATACGTGATTAACCCCTTGACTACGGCAGCTTCTTCATTAGTGTAATAAAAACTAAGGATAGTCTATTGTTCTGAATTTTGTTCCTTGTTCTTGTTCATGTGGTATGCAGAGTTAGTACAGAACGCATGCGCATTCGTAAAATACGCATTAACCCTTTAGCTACTAGAGATTTGGCCAAAAAACACGTTTTGAAGCTATAGTTGAGGGGTTTTTCGGTCACTGTCGTGCTGTTTAAGGGCTAAACCTCCCTACAAACCCGTTTCCAGGTTGTAGACTCCGCGGCCTTTTCAGCCAGGTGCAAAATAAGCGCTTGCAAATTTCGGCATGCGCAGAAAGCAAAATTTCGACATAGTTTTGGGGTTTAAAAGTAGCACAACACTTTCGATTTTCACTTTTCGCTTTCTCTCCTTCTCTCTCTTTTCGCTTTCCTTACCTCATTTTTTTTTTCAACTTGCTGGGCATTTGGTAGGCTTTATTTTGGTAGGAAGAGTTTCTGAGAAACCTTTCATCATCTTAGAATTAGGTGCTCAGAAAGGTAGGTGGGTAATGGAGCAAGCTTTTCATGGAGATTTCAGGTCAGTGTTACATGGTTTTTTTGGCCGTTTTTCCAGTTTCCTTGACTCAATTGCGCTCATTTATGCAGGTATAGTTTGAGAGATCTCTTCTCCCTGCACAAGTTAGTGGACAAAGCTGTTCCTGAGTGTTAAAAGTGATGACGTTACAAGATAGGACCGTGGATAAAGCTGAACGTATTTTGCCAGATAGTAATCAAAGGGTTTGAGAAAAAAAAAAAAAAAAAATTGCAAAAATTCTGTTTGGGGTCCCCCGTGCTACTTTCGATCCAAAGAGGGAGAGATTAATCGGTCCCTGAGCCATACGTGATTAACCCCTTGACTACGGCAGCTTCTTCATTAGTGTAATAAAAACTAAGGATAGTCTATTGTTCTGAATTTTGTTCCTTGTTCTTGTTCATGTGGTATGCAGAGTTAGTACAGAACGCATGCGCATTCGTAAAATACGCATTAACCCTTTAGCTACTAGAGATTTGGCCAAAAAACACGTTTTGAAGCTATAGTTGAGGGGTTTTTCGGTCACTGTCGTGCTGTTTAAGGGCTAAACCTCCCTACAAACCCGTTTCCAGGTTGTAGACTCCGCGGCCTTTTCAGCCAGGTGCAAAATAAGCGCTTGCAAATTTCGGCATGCGCAGAAAGCAAAATTTCGACATAGTTTTGGGGTTTAAAAGTAGCACAACACTTTCGATTTTCACTTTTCGCTTTCTCTCCTTCTCTCTCTTTTCGCTTTCCTTACCTCATTTTTTTTTTCAACTTGCTGGGCATTTGGTAGGCTTTATTTTGGTAGGAAGAGTTTCTGAGAAACCTTTCATCATCTTAGAATTAGGTGCTCAGAAAGGTAGGTGGGTAATGGAGCAAGCTTTTCATGGAGATTTCAGGTCAGTGTTACATGGTTTTTTTGGCCGTTTCTCCAGTTTCTTTGACTCAATTGCGCTCATTTATGCAGGTATAGTTTGAGAGATCTCTTCTCCCTGCACAAGTTAGTGGACAAAGCTGTTCCTGAGTGTTAAAAGTGATGACGTTACAAGATAGGACCGTGGATAAAGCTGAACGTATTTTGCCAGATAGTAATCAAAGGGTTTGAGAAAAAAAAAAAAAAAAATTGCAAAAATTCTGTTTGGGGTCCCCCGTGCTACTTTCGATCCAAAGAGGGAGAGATTAATCGGTCCCTGAGCCATACGTGATTAACCCCTTGACTACGGCAGCTTCTTCATTAGTGTAATAAAAACTAAGGATAGTCTATTGTTCTGAATTTTGTTCCTTGTTCTTGTTCATGTGGTATGCAGAGTTAGTACAGAACGCATGCGCATTCGTAAAATACGCATTAACCCTTTAGCTACTAGAGATTTGGCCAAAAAACACGTTTTGAAGCTATAGTTGAGGGGTTTTTCGGTCACTGTCGTGCTGTTTAAGGGCTAAACCTCCCTACAAACCCGTTTCCAGGTTGTAGACTCCGCGGCCTTTTCAGCCAGGTGCAAAATAAGCGCTTGCAAATTTCGGCATGCGCAGAAAGCAAAATTTCGACATAGTTTTGGGGTTTAAAAGTAGCACAACACTTTCGATTTTCACTTTTCGCTTTCTCTCCTTCTCTCTCTTTTCGCTTTCCTTACCTCATTTTTTTTTTCAACTTGCTGGGCATTTGGTAGGCTTTATTTTGGTAGGAAGAGTTTCTGAGAAACCTTTCATCATCTTAGAATTAGGTGCTCAGAAAGGTAGGTGGGTAATGGAGCAAGCTTTTCATGGAGATTTCAGGTCAGTGTTACATGGTTTTTTTGGCCGTTTTTCCAGTTTCCTTGACTCAATTGCGCTCATTTATGCAGGTATAGTTTGAGAGATCTCTTCTCCCTGCACAAGTTAGTGGACAAAGCTGTTCCTGAGTGTTAAAAGTGATGACGTTACAAGATAGGACCGTGGATAAAGCTGAACGTATTTTGCCAGATAGTAATCAAAGGGTTTGAGAAAAAAAAAAAAAAAAATTGCAAAAATTCTGTTTGGGGTCCCCCGTGCTACTTTCGATCCAAAGAGGGAGAGATTAATCGGTCCCTGAGCCATACGTGATTAACCCCTTGACTACGGCAGCTTCTTCATTAGTGTAATAAAAACTAAGGATAGTCTATTGTTCTGAATTTTGTTCCTTGTTCTTGTTCATGTGGTATGCAGAGTTAGTACAGAACGCATGCGCATTCGTAAAATACGCATTAACCCTTTAGCTACTAGAGATTTGGCCAAAAAACACGTTTTGAAGCTATAGTTGAGGGGTTTTTCGGTCACTGTCGTGCTGTTTAAGGGCTAAACCTCCCTACAAACCCGTTTCCAGGTTGTAGACTCCGCGGCCTTTTCAGCCAGGTGCAAAATAAGCGCTTGCAAATTTCGGCATGCGCAGAAAGCAAAATTTCGACATAGTTTTGGGGTTTAAAAGTAGCACAACACTTTCGATTTTCACTTTTCGCTTTCTCTCCTTCTCTCTCTTTTCGCTTTCCTTACCTCATTTTTTTTTTCAACTTGCTGGGCATTTGGTAGGCTTTATTTTGGTAGGAAGAGTTTCTGAGAAACCTTTCATCATCTTAGAATTAGGTGCTCAGAAAGGTAGGTGGGTAATGGAGCAAGCTTTTCATGGAGATTTCAGGTCAGTGTTACATGGTTTTTTTGGCCGTTTTTCCAGTTTCCTTGACTCAATTGCGCTCATTTATGCAGGTATAGTTTGAGAGATCTCTTCTCCCTGCACAAGTTAGTGGACAAAGCTGTTCCTGAGTGTTAAAAGTGATGACGTTACAAGATAGGACCGTGGATAAAGCTGAACGTATTTTGCCAGATAGTAATCAAAGGGTTTGAGAAAAAAAAAAAAAAAAATTGCAAAAATTCTGTTTGGGGTCCCCCGTGCTACTTTCGATCCAAAGAGGGAGAGATTAATCGGTCCCTGAGCCATACGTGATTAACCCCTTGACTACGGCAGCTTCTTCATTAGTGTAATAAAAACTAAGGATAGTCTATTGTTCTGAATTTTGTTCCTTGTTCTTGTTCATGTGGTATGCAGAGTTAGTACAGAACGCATGCGCATTCGTAAAATACGCATTAACCCTTTAGCTACTAGAGATTTGGCCAAAAAACACGTTTTGAAGCTATAGTTGAGGGGTTTTTCGGTCACTGTCGTGCTGTTTAAGGGCTAAACCTCCCTACAAACCCGTTTCCAGGTTGTAGACTCCGCGGCCTTTTCAGCCAGGTGCAAAATAAGCGCTTGCAAATTTCGGCATGCGCAGAAAGCAAAATTTCGACATAGTTTTGGGGTTTAAAAGTAGCACAACACTTTCGATTTTCACTTTTCGCTTTCTCTCCTTCTCTCTCTTTTCGCTTTCCTTACCTCATTTTTTTTTTCAACTTGCTGGGCATTTGGTAGGCTTTATTTTGGTAGGAAGAGTTTCTGAGAAACCTTTCATCATCTTAGAATTAGGTGCTCAGAAAGGTAGGTGGGTAATGGAGCAAGCTTTTCATGGAGATTTCAGGTCAGTGTTACATGGTTTTTTTGGCCGTTTTTCCAGTTTCCTTGACTCAATTGCGCTCATTTATGCAGGTATAGTTTGAGAGATCTCTTCTCCCTGCACAAGTTAGTGGACAAAGCTGTTCCTGAGTGTTAAAAGTGATGACGTTACAAGATAGGACCGTGGATAAAGCTGAACGTATTTTGCCAGATAGTAATCAAAGGGTTTGAGAAAAAAAAAAAAAAAAAATTGCAAAAATTCTGTTTGGGGTCCCCCGTGCTACTTTCGATCCAAAGAGGGAGAGATTAATCGGTCCCTGAGCCATACGTGATTAACCCCTTGACTACGGCAGCTTCTTCATTAGTGTAATAAAAACTAAGGATAGTCTATTGTTCTGAATTTTGTTCCTTGTTCTTGTTCATGTGGTATGCAGAGTTAGTACAGAACGCATGCGCATTCGTAAAATACGCATTAACCCTTTAGCTACTAGAGATTTGGCCAAAAAACACGTTTTGAAGCTATAGTTGAGGGGTTTTTCGGTCACTGTCGTGCTGTTTAAGGGCTAAACCTCCCTACAAACCCGTTTCCAGGTTGTAGACTCCGCGGCCTTTTCAGCCAGGTGCAAAATAAGCGCTTGCAAATTTCGGCATGCGCAGAAAGCAAAATTTCGACATAGTTTTGGGGTTTAAAAGTAGCACAACACTTTCGATTTTCACTTTTCGCTTTCTCTCCTTCTCTCTCTTTTCGCTTTCCTTACCTCATTTTTTTTTTCAACTTGCTGGGCATTTGGTAGGCTTTATTTTGGTAGGAAGAGTTTCTGAGAAACCTTTCATCATCTTAGAATTAGGTGCTCAGAAAGGTAGGTGGGTAATGGAGCAAGCTTTTCATGGAGATTTCAGGTCAGTGTTACATGGTTTTTTTGGCCGTTTTTCCAGTTTCCTTGACTCAATTGCGCTCATTTATGCAGGTATAGTTTGAGAGATCTCTTCTCCCTGCACAAGTTAGTGGACAAAGCTGTTCCTGACCGTTAAAAGTGATGACGTTACAAGATAGGACCGTGGATAAAGCTGAACGTATTTTGTCAGATAGTAATCAAAGGGTTTGAGAAAAAAAAAAAAAAAATTGCAAAAATTCTGTTTGGGGTCCCCCGTGCTACTTTCGATCCAAAGAGGGAGAGATTAATCGGTCCCTGAGCCATACGTGATTAACCCCTTGACTACGGCAGCTTCTCTATTAGTGTAAGAAAAACTAAGGATAGTCTATAGTTGTGAATTTTGTTCCCTGTTCTTGTTGATGTGGTAAGCAGAGTTAGTACAGAACGCATGCGCATTTGTAAAATACGCATCGAAGGAAATAGCCATCTGGTTGCCTACTGGCAGTCAGGGTTCTTAATCATGTTTCTAACCAAGCCAGGAAGTCTGGAAATGTGGAAATTTGGAAATATGTCAACTATTTAACTGTTTGAGACATATTTGAAATTTTTCCAAATTTCTACATTTCC
Source organism: Montipora foliosa (assembly GCF_036669935.1). NCBI lineage: Eukaryota > Metazoa > Cnidaria > Anthozoa > Scleractinia > Acroporidae > Montipora > Montipora foliosa. The sequence continues at coordinate 10,797,358 of NC_090874.1, read as the reverse complement.
AGACTTTCAAGCTTGGAAACTTAGCTATTGAAGACATATTTCCACATTTGCAGACTTCCAAGGTTTGTAACTAAACTATTGAAGAAATACTTCCACAGTTCCACACTCTTACTCAATAGGTGGGTTTACCATTAATGCACAAACTTGCTCTAACGTGAATAATTCTAGTTTGTACTCATTCCACTCTGATGACGCTTTCTGTGCTCTTCTACCCCAAGTAAAAGCCCAATTTACTGACTTGCCTCTTAGAGAAGCTGTCCGCAACCCGCAATCGCCGTATTTCAAAAGCAGACGCGACCCACAGAGATAATTTGACGACCACGAATTTGGATTGACTGAAAAATAATGACGACCAAAGTTTCTGGCAGCAGGAGGTTGTGACACTCACCAACCCCCCCACCCCCCATCCTGCCCCCCAAACTTGAAATTAAGGAAGGAAACGTGGTGAGGAGAATGTTTTTTTAATTGAAATGGGACGTATAACAAAAGATAGATGTGTGATAAAAGTAATCATGTCTAAAAAATGACTCAGCAACAACATAGTTCCACTCTGTAAAACACTACTTCCAACGTTAAAAGTTTGCCAGATCACATGTAGTTGTCGAATTAAAACTTTGAACAACGCTTTGTATCCAATATACTACCGAAGAAACCAAATCAACTAACAGCATTGAAAGAATCACTTTTACCGCCATAATTTTGACGAAGAAACATGGGTATTTCGAACAGCAACCTCGCTTTTATGAATCAATGGCAAAGTGAAATGCATCAAGATATTGATACCGCGAAAACGCGAAGAATGATCTCTCCTTGGGGCCAACGAAAAACTGTGTAAGTACGAACAAAAACAGCCAATTAGGAAGCTGCAAGTGAGTGAAAAAGTTATTGGTATCTCGCTTTACATCAACGCGTTGCCACGTCTTGAAAACTGGAGCTAAAAAACGGATTTATTTTGTCGGACACAAGTGTGCAGTATTAGGTACGTATACAGACGCTACAAAACACGCTGTTTTTTATCACAGTTTGTCAAGTCATGGTCTCCCTTTCGTTTTCTCGACTGAGAGGAAACTGGTTTGTTTGTTTCCGATTGCGCACTCAGCTCAGGAACCTGGTACTTCTGTGGTCGAGGGGGAGGATCCTGCATCAAATACTCGGCAATGTAATCCGGTTTTAAGCACCAAACACTGTCCCTTTGAAGCAAGCTCAGCTCTGACACGTCCACTTTCGTTTTGGGTAAATCTGAAAAGAAATCACGTACACAACCATGGTTGAGGCCACACTTGGGACTTAAATATGATTATCCTGGCAGGCCGCAGTGTTTTTGTTTTCACGGCAGAGTGAATCATGCGACCTGCCAAGCCGCAGAAAGCAGACGGTAATCGGAAGGTTGCGGCGTGAAAATTGATAAAAACTGGTATTTTAATTTTTCTCTCCATGAAAAAGTGCTAGATGTCAGGGTTCAGTTGTTCAAGCCAGAGTTAGTGGCCTAACTCTGTTCAAACCCTGATTACGCTAATCCTAAATCACAGGAAACTTAAATTGCTGTTTATTTTATAATTTAAAAAGTTTCCACAAGTGTCTTAGCCTTCAATTTTGACTTATGCCACTTTTGCTTTCCCTCAGCATAAAATAAAATTACTTTGACGGGTAGAATTCGAACCTGTGGTCGAATTTAATGGCGGATTAGTGATAATCGGATTTTGAACAACTGGGCCCAGTATGTAACAGGCAAAAGATGAACCAAAATCAAACAAGTTTTTTTAATTTTATTTGTGACATAGAGCGAGTTTCAATCGAGTGTCGTAAAACCAAAACCAAAATAATTACTTTGGCCAATCAAAAAGGACGGAGACAATCCAATAAACCAATCAAAACTCAAAGTAATTACACGTAGCCGACACAAAGCGCGGGAAAATGTGCACGCGCGAGCCACGATTGGTTTTGGTTTCACAATTTATTATCCTTGTTGCTTCAAAAAACCAGACATTAAAAGATATGCTTAAAATTTAAGTAAACGGTTCAGTTTGCTCTATCAAGTTTTAGTATAAATACACAGGTGATTATACAAAACGCGCGCTCTCATTGGCTCGCTATCTCGGATTATCAGCCGAAAATCACCACGACGGACAAAATGGCTGCTAGCAGTCGTTTTGCCACTGTAAGTGAAGATGATTCCGCGTTGAAATGTTTTTTTTTTTACTCATTTTTGAAAACAATCACCTGTGTATTTATACTAAAACAATTATTCGCCTCAGGCTCAGTGATTATCGGTGAATATTCACCTGATGTTCACCGATAATCATTTCGCCTTCGGCGAATAATTGTTAAATAATTGCAGGCGGGAGATTGCTAAGCACGAAAGAAGCGTAAGAGTCGCACGAAGCGATAGCCGAGTGGACTCTACCTTCTTGAGTGCTATTATTCCATGTATTTCTATTCCGGAACACGGTCAATCGAACGCACCCTTATTAAAACCCAAGGAAACTGAAAAAAACGTAGGACAAAGCCGTGGAAAAACTATGTTTAATCACACTTACCTAAAAATGCATGCGTGAACTCGTCAGTGTTTTTAAAAGGAGGCCTGCTTGCTGAAACCTTGGCTCCTCCAGCTTCAAGCAAGCGTTTAAACCCCGGCTGACGTGACTTGTCAACACACAAGAGTACGACCCAGCCATTGAATGCTCCACAGATATGCGCTCCACGACCATTCGCCGCGGACAGCTGCGAGTAAGGAAATCAACGACAGGATATCCGAATTCAATATGATATTTTCAATGAAAGGAATGTATGTTTGAAGTGCACGTTATTATATAGACAGAAGATAGAAGTGATCCTCGCAGTTTAGTGGACAATTTTATTTTAATTAACAAACAGGCCAATTTCGTATTCTCACAGGTGGACTGGATCTAGCATGAAATGGAGGCTAATGCGGGCAAATTAATTTGCATTTGACTCCATTTCATGCTAGATCCAGTCCAGCCGTGAGAATTCAGGCGGCTTCAACGGGATTCGAACCTATGACCTCTGCGATGCCGGTGTAGTTGCAATTGGTTGTAAAGGTAGTTAAGTGCGAGATTCACTTCTATCTTCCGTATAATCTTCTCTAATCATAACCATTACAATTTTCTCAAATTTGATTGGTGCATTAAAAACTTTATTTTTCACTAATTATTGTGTAGGGTTGAAATCGGAAAGTGCAATTTGGACAGTTGGCGTCCATTTCGGTCTGTAATCATACTCGTGATTAAACAAATCGGACTCCCGCGTTGTTAATCACTCGTATGATTACAGACCAAATTGGGCTCCACTCAGTCCATTACCATTATAAACAGACGAAAGAGATAATCACCCCTGCCATAAAGGCAAGCCACTCCCAAGAAAGAGGATGTTTCGCGTATTTAATGAATGGAAATCCGGTATTTAAACAACGCGAGTTTGTCTGGGTGACACAATAAGACCATTTTCCTTTTTTCCCATTTAAGCGGGGTGAACAATTGGCATTTACTTCATAATAATATTGAGAGAACGCTCAATTTCAGTCTTGGCAGCAAAGCGGGACAATATTGTCACGTGGGGCGCATCAGAACTCGTAATCGGAAGGTTGCGGGTTAGACTCCCGCAACGGAGCACTCGGAAAAATCCGAGTATCTCCGAATCACCACCGAGAAATATCAGTACAGCATGATTTTAAACTAACTAGAATGTTTAATGAAACAGCGACTTTAAGATCAGAGGGTAGTGCCCCTACAACTGAGAGTTTTCCGTTTTGGAAATGCGCACTTAGGACCATTTCGAGGTCTAAACCCAATGATCGCTCAGACCTGATTTTTTTAATTTGCGCGCGTAACCCAACTCCTGAATCACCTTTAAAAGATACAATTAAGTGCAAGCCAAAGAGAGATAGTGCTTTCATATTTCTCCGGGAAAGGTTTGCTGAACAAAGAGCGTCTGTGTTATTCCTTACCGCTCTCTCTTCAATAAGCTTGAGTCTCCAGCGCTGAGCTGCTGCAGCAAGCTTATTGTACGGCTCTCCGGGGATCTCCAGGCCCCATTCATGAGATGCTTCGTCCACGAAAAATCCAGCTTCCCGACTGGCTTCCAAATAGGACTTGTGCAATACCCACTTGCCAGCTGCCACTGCGGCAAGGTACTTCTCATTTCTTGTGGAATAAATCAAATATAGGTAATGAGACAATCAAGACTAAAAAGCTTTCCTGCCAACGGAGGTCTCTTTTCTTTTGCGTTCGCTGGGCTAACGAGTACGGGAAAAGAGACCACTAATTTCTCCGATCTTGCATGACACAACTGCCCTTATTTAAACTCAAACGCCCCACAGGTGTTTAGATGAATCCCACTTTTAAGCTTAGAAGACCACTCCAAAAACAGGGGAGATGGTGCTCATAAATGGACCTGTTTGGCTTCGCAGGCAAATTGACCATTACTCTTGTGATCACTCGAGAGTCAAAGAGGAACAGTTCCGTCATATTTCCTCCCATCGTGTGAATGGTAATTTTTGAAAGAAACAATAATTATTGCCCAGAGCATGATCACGGCTCTGTAAAAAACAACAATAATAACAACAACAACAACGAGGAAAAAGAGGCCCATTTGTTTCCAACATACGCTTTGGCACTCGAACAATGTATTTGTATAAGAAAGGAATAAGGTCTCAATTTCATCAAGGCAATCTCGTTCCCATTCACAGGTCAGGGTACTGACGACGCTAACTGCTTCAGCTTGAGAACGCGTTTTCAAAATACATTTTAGGGAGTGTAAGAAATCACGACGGCTACGGCGACGAAAACGTCACTTCACACTAGTAGTTTGAGCTATTCTAAGTGTTTCATGACGCTTCCATCTTGTGTATGTTGTACGATATGGGAAAAGTATGCTACAACCAGATTGTTATGTACGGATTTGAAACAAAGAGTGAGAAGGAAAGATTCACTGTTGTTTCTCCACGTTGTCGTCAAAACCTGAAAATTGGTCATTTTATGTTATTAGGGATTTTAAGATTTACGACGGCGACGGTCGACGAAAACGTCACCTCAAAATATAACTTGGCTCAATCGTAAGTCTTTCGCGATTATTCAGTTTAGTTCGCGTCGTACAATATGGGCAAAGTACCCTGAAAATAAATCGGTACGAGCGGTTTCAAATTTAAAATAGAGAATGAAGGATTCTCTGTTGCATGCTTTAATACGTTGTCGCCAAAACTTCAAATTTGGTGATTTCTCGTGGTCGTTATGCAGAGGACCGCAAACATACTTGCTAATGATATTATTGTTTTGTTGCGTTGTCGTAGTCGTAGCCGTCGTCGTTTCTTAAATTCCCTGTTGTTTTGACGAGAACGGGAGAGAAATGTACAAAAATGCGTGCCGCACGTGCAGCACGATAAATATTACTGCTTTTTGGCATTGTCGTTGCCGTGGCCGTTGTCGTTTCTTGAACTCCCTTTTATTGTTGTGACTACTCCGCCATTAGGGACCTTTAGATCGGAGGACGTGGACGTTCACACGTACCAGTTTTCCGTACTGAGAATGCGCATAAGGTTTGGAGGCCGACATTTTTGGAAGTAACGCACTTGCAGTCGTCCTCGTACTCCGATTTAAAGGTCCCTGATGTCTTTCTCATTGAGCCTTCCATTTTGTTGCGTTTTTCTCGGTGCCATTGTTTTGCGCAGAAAGAAAACGAAAATTATACAAACACAGAACGCGCCAACAAGGTCATTTTGTTTTTGCTCAGTAAGCCTGCTTGTCTTACGCTTGCTTTTGTCTTGGCTAAGCGTTTTCTTTAAACCCGTTGGACTCACCTATTTGGTTTCCCAACTACCACGTGCGTGCACTCGGGATTGAAGTAAACAGTGTCAAAGACTTGTCCTCCAAGTTGCTCAATCAGCGCTGAATAATCAATCTTCTCTTGAGGTGTCATCACTGACAGGTGAAACTTGGGCGTGGTCGGACCTCGTGGTTGCGTTTGAGCCAGCGCTGTGCCATCCAGTAGATTCACTGGCTGTGGTTTAAGAGTGTCCTTGATTTGAAGGCCAATGGGCGGGGCTGCTGGTGTGGAGCTGGAGATGGGAGATGGAGGTTCGGATCGGATTGTAGCGCTCAACTGCCTCACATGACGCTCGACTTCGATGTTTTCGTGTTCAACTATTTTTTCCGCAGCTATGGAATCCTTGTCATTGACCCGTTCATTCTGAAATACAAAGTAAAGACGAATGAAAGGCGTAATCGAATGGACGCATAACTTAAGTTTTGCAAACCTACGACTTTTTTTGACAAACCGATGAAGGAGATCAAACCAGTTTTTCGTAATGATGAGATATCTGTCAGTTGAATTCATTGGTATTTCTGGAATGCACAGTTGCAAACCTTTTTCAAATCCATGTCCGTCCCTACATTATTATAATTGGCTGGAGTCGACAAAAAGTACTTTAGTCCTTTATGGCGAAAATAGAGTTGCACTGCTCTTTTAAGCTGTAAAGACAACGATTCACGACTCCGATCGATGAGAACACAGCGGGAAAATACGAATTCGCATTCGCAACTCGTTACGCGTGCAGAAGAGCAGTGTTCGTGTTAACCAAAAAAACCTGAACGTCTGTCGCCGCGGGCTCTCGATCTTCCGAGAAACTTCACTTGGTAATTTTCACTTTGTTGTTGAGAAAGGAAGGCAAAGAAAAATACGACAAATGTATGATGCTCATGCTAGTTTCGAGAGCCATTCAATTCCTCATTTCACCTGGTTTTTGACCTTAATTCTCGTTTACGTCGACGGCTTCGTTCCTTAAAATCCCTACTCAGTGTCAAGTGTATCCACTGCAACTACGTAGCTTGAAGGGAACCTCCACTCTCACTGAACAATAAGTTAAAAACGGGAGAATAACTTATGCAGTAAACGTTTTGTGAATCTTTTCAAAACAAAGGGTATCAGAAAACAATATTCTAGGATCTCTTATTTTCACTTTCAAATTTTCATGCCGCCACCATTTTGAATGTTTGTGACGCGTTTGGTTACTGTATTTCTCTGACACAAAGAGCTTATGTACAACAACAATAGATGGCAACCATAAAACCTAAGAAATTTGAAAACAAAAATAAGCAATAATGAAATTCAATTACATGTACTTCGAATATAAACATTTTCTTTGAAAAGCTTTCAAACAACCACACCGGCAATGGCGACGAAATAGCAACAAGCTGTATACTTAATGAGGAAAAGCAATAG
>NC_090874.1:10760125-10787625 GCF_036669935.1 Montipora foliosa | reverse complement strand
GACGGCAACGAGAACGTCACAAATTCGCATATATAGTGGGCAAAAACAATAGCTTTGCACGCCCTGCACGTGTGTTTTTCACTTTTGCCTATTTCTTTGCCATCGTCTGCAAAACAACAGGGAGTTTAAGAAACGACGATGGCTACGGCAACGACAACACCAAAAAGAAGTAATATATATGGGTTATTGACTAAGCTTGTTTGGTCAAGAAGGCTGGATATTGGCCAAGTTCTTTTTTTGCGTGTTTAAGGACCGAGACGAACGCAAAAAAAGAACGAGGCCAATATCCAGCCTTCTTGACCGAACAAGCTTAGTCAATAAAGGATTTATTATATGGGATAAAACACCAAAAAAATAATCTTTGATCTTGCGGGACCAAGCGAGAAATCCCGGGCGGGCAGCATAGCTCCATCTTGCCCGCTCGGGTAGCCAATCACAGCGCGGGATTTGGTTCACCTTGCCCGCTCACTGAGCTCACGGTGGTCTCTTAAACTCCATAACAACGTGAAATAGCCAAAGTAATTTTATGAGGTGCTATCAAGAACGTCAGCACTTGAAGACAAATTTTCATTTTCTCCCCTAAATTAAGTGCTGTTCCGACCAGTGACACTTTTAACGAATTACCACACCCTTGTCATACTAAAAAAGTTGAAATAGCCAGGAAGTGATTACATGTACAATAAAGAGAGTTAATTTATATTTTGAGATGACGTTCTCGTTGCCGTCGCCGTTGCTTGAGTTCCCAATTTTCATGCTTCCTCTGCAACTGCCTGCGTTGCTCTCTCTACTGCGATTATCAATTTCGTTTCGAACATTTTTCGAAGTTCTCTATAAGTACACAGTTGTCAAAATACAAAACGCTTCCACCGGTAAGAACCAACAAGTATCCACCCGTTATATTTTTGGGATTGTGGACTAGTTTGTACCTTTTAACTTTTAGCCCTTTGTGAGGAACATTGTTTAGAGAGAACAGATGGTGAGGACGATCGTCTCAAGAGGATGTGGTGACGAAGCATTTCAATTAATGAAGCTCAAGTAAGTTATCCATGTACCTTGGTTGCATCCATGATTGCCTCCAACTGTCTCATAATATCTTCCCTGGCCTCCAGAGATTCCACTGAAGCAGCTCCAGTTTCAGAATCATGGCCTTCTGCGGTATCCTCTGACGCGCTCTGTTTTTCCTCAGCAACTGGCTTACTCTGCTCATCTGATGCATTGCTAGTCTGTTTTGGCTGTTCTGAATTGTCCGGTTCGCTCGTTTTCACTGTAGGTGACTTGCTCTTCTTCTGAGGGGACGTTTCTTGTTCTACAGGTACCTGAAGGTAAAAAATTCAAATGGCGTTAAATCAAAGTTAACAACAAACATGACTGGCACTAAGCAGGAGTGACAGACAGTAAGTGGTTTCTGGGAATGAGCGCATGTTTTGGAGTACCACATGGTAGTGGCTGGTCTTTTTTTCATCCCCTTTAACTTCTTTTCTTCTACTGACAATAAAATGTGATGGGTGTTGGGAATGGATGACACTATGTTCGGGTGTACAAATAGCCTGTTAACTTCAAGTTGCAGCCAGGCCTAGTGGAGGCCGCACAGCTTGATAAAGATCTTCCATTTAGCAAGGAAATCTCCCAGTCTGGGGATATGGCACTGGCTTTATTAACCCTTTGAATGGGTGAACATGTCGGCCCTTTGTCCCCTGAGGGTGACACTTACAGATTTTACTTTGTCTAATGCCAGGCAATTTACTAGTCAACAAGGGTTTCATTAAGATTTTGCTCAGGAGGCTATCAACATTTTTTTTGTCAGACGGGTATTTTTGATATCATTTAGGGTGCGTTTGATTGACCATATCTCGGAATAAGAATAAGTGGAGTGACCATTACAAACCGTATGTCTGGCATTTTGAAGCAACAAGGATAATAAAGCTATTTTTAGGTGTTTGACAATTTTAAGGCGAATCTCCATAAAAACGAAGAATTTCCAACTTCTATTCCATGTATTCCTATTCCGGAATACAGTCCATCAAATGCACCCTACGTAAGCGGAAAAGATGAAAGTCAAGGCAAAAGAATGTGCAAAGCCAATCAATGTGCACGGTGCCGGGCCCTTAATGAACCCTTTGCGTCAATGGGGCTGAATGGGTTAAATATATAAAAGCAGTTAAACAAGTGTTCAGTATGCAATTTGACTTCTTTATAACCATCCTTGTTGAGAATAAATTATCATTATCTCATCAAAAATTACTAGTAACAAACAAGATTACATGTACTCACAGATTTTGATGATCTTGTCAATCTTCTGCCTGTTGTCACCACAGGAATACTAAGTTTAGGGTTGAACGTGTGTGGGAACAGGCTCTCATCAACTCTTTCATTCTTCTCTTTACAAGTGTACAACCAATGGGGGGATACAATGTGAATGCCGCGATCCCTTGCCTGGGTGTATTCTTTGGTTTTGTCATTGCTCGACCCCTGCAAAAAGATCTCATTTTAATAAATCACTGCCAGTTATTCTACCGATGATGACCTAGATGGTGATGTTGATTGTGGGGGTGCTGACGACAATGATGATGACAAAGATGCACTGATCCAATTTAATGCAAGAAAAGGAAAGGAAACAGGGATGGCACTAGGATTTTTCAATCTGGGTCCTGGGACCCACATGTTCGGCCAAATTGGAGTCCCAAGCATTTTTTGGGGGTCCCAAAATCTTGGTGACTCTCTGCGAGAAAAAGAGTATGTTTCAGATTATGAGAAAAAGAGAGTAACTAACTTGGAATTAATATTGACGCATATGCATATGCATAGGACCGGTCGACAAAGGCTTTTTCTAGAGCCGTTACATTCATTCCTGGACAAGAACTCTGTTAATGAAAGAGCACCCTTCCCAAGGGTTTATGCATCACTGGTTTCCTCTCTTAGGAGCAACAAACAGTGACGTCTTTTGCTATATATTTGCATTCAGTGTCTTGCAGAGTACATTCCTCTGAAGAAGACCGCAGAAGGCGGTCGAAAATTTAGTTTTAACCTTTTTAGATGTTTTAAACCCCCTTCTTTGAACTTTAATTATGAGCACAGATCGCTCCAACAGTTTTACAAACAACAGAATATACTGACAAATCAAAGCAAGTTGTGTGAGTTATTTAAGTCAGTGCCTTGCGTCCTGGGACGCATTAAAATTTCGATGATGCATTTTTTGGATTTTATTTGTGTAAAAATGCACGATTTCTGCGTTAACGCGATCCCTGGGAAAGGAACTTTATTTCAGTGTCTAGTCGTTATAACGCTGGAGCACTAATTGGGGACACTGTAAATTGAATCATTTTAACAACTAACGCAAATCAAGTCAAATGCTGGTTTTTGAGGAGAGGGGAAAACCAGAGTACCGGGCAAAATCTCTCAGTGCAGAGAAGAGAACCGACAAACTCAAGCCACATATGACGCCGAGACTGGGAATCGAAGCCAAGCCACATTAGTGGGAGTCAAGTGCTCTTACCACTGCGCCATCCCTGTGCCCCTCTTCGCCCAATTTTGATATCCAACATGAAGTGTCCCTTTAAGTCTATTAGTATTTCCTACCTAGGCTAAATGTGTTTCTAACAATAAGGTTAGCATAGTGTATGTGACGTATGTTCAGTATAAGTGCCAAGTGTACTATGGGTAGGAGCACATGGAATATTAAATGAGCAGTTCGTGTCGTGGTTCGATCCGAGTTTAATCTGTTGTTTATTAAAAGGGTTAAATCCATTTGCCACCGTTAGGTTAAAGGTTAACATGATTATTCTTAGGTCGGGATATATGCAGCAGTTTATCCTTACATGTACTTGAGGAGCAGCGTTTGGAGTAAACTAATAGTGATGTTAATTGTCTGTATTCGAAGACCAAGTGATGTTGAAGTTGGGAGAAGAGCAAAGGGGCATTTTGTGATGCTTATTGAAATCTGCGTGCATCTAATTACTTGTACAGTACTTCTAGAGATATTTGGGAAAGATGAGAGCAATGGCAGTGATACCTTACAGAATAATTATTATGAATGCCATAATTTATTTCTCAACAGCGGAAAGAATGTTATTTATTATAAATTATAAACACCAATGAAATACGAAATGTGAGCTTTTACGCAAAAACATGATATTTTCACATGTGAAGATAACATGTTATCAAGTTCACACGTGTTATCTTCACACGCGAAAAGATCACTGTTGCTATGGTTACATGTAAAAATTGTGCCGTTCGATGCCTTTGGTGAAATGATTTAGTATTTCATTGGTGTTTATATAATAAATAGAATATTATATGGCCGCTTGGAGATACAAAATTTCTCTTCTTATGAAATATTTTTCAACACTCGAAGAGAAATTTCGTACCTCCGTATGGCCATATAATATCCTCTATGTATTGAAATAATCATTGTCATTATGAGGAATACAGTACAGGTCAGAGATAAGCGGCCAACGCACACGCAAAACGCACGCACAATTTTTGCGTAAACGCGTGTTGAAAAACGCGTGCGGACACACGCATTTGCACGCATTTGATGCGCATGTTTCCTTTTGTTATTCACTCGCATGACTGTGTTATCTATGGCATTGTTCCGCACAACAAAAAACAAAACAGAAGGAAATTCCTACTAACACCGCTAAAAGGATGTCTCCGCCGACAGAGAAAGAGCCGATACGTTTTTTCTTTCCGCGTTTTTCGCCTGGGTTTTTTGGTGGCGCTCAACAATTTAATCACTGAACGAATGAAAAAAATTCCATTTCGTTTTGCAAACTACAGTAAGCCATTCTTTTGACGATTTCGCGACAAGAAGTTTTGAATTTTCATATCTCTGGTTCTTTAAGGCGTAGGAAAGCGCTTGAAACGGGAAAATGTTCCGTTGTTTAACCTGTTATTTGAAATGAAATTCATTTTGACGCGCCTGACAAGACGAGTTTTTGCGAGCGGATTGTATCTCTCTCATTTTTACAAAGACGCGCGACATTGATAAGTGTGACAATCGATTCTTCTGACGATTTCGCGACAAGAAGTTTTGAATTTTCATATCACTGGTTCCACAAGGCCTAAGAAAGTGCTGAAAACGGGAAAGTGTTAACATTTTCATGCGCCCGACATAAATATTGCGCGAGCGAATTGTTACGTTTTTTTTTTTTAAAACAAGAATACCTCGCTACTTATTTCCACATGTTTACCTGTGAACTGAAACAAACACGGTGCTGGGTTTGCCAAACGATGTTCAGCTGAATAGCCATTGCCATATACATTTATACAATAAAAAGCTATTAAAACTAACAATGATATAACCACAATAGGTCGACAATGGGCTAACTCATACATACTAGAAACTCATCCAATTCCAATTTTTATATTCCATTTATAGTTCGAACTAATATACGAAAATTTTCAATCCGCTTCCAAGGCCCTAAATTTTTCAATTCTCTTGACAGTCAAATTAAGTCATCTGGATCTACCGCTCAGTTTTGCAAAAACCTTAAAAGATTTCTTCTTTTTCGTTAGTAGCATCAAATTCTTCGAAGTATTTACGCTTTTGTATTTTTGTGGATAAATGTGTGTGTGTGTGCACTCTTTCGTCTTTTTAATAATATATTGTATTACGTCCCAGTGCTACCTTAAACTTAATTTCTTAGTCTAATTTGAGGAAGCCCATAGCTCCATAAGCTCTTATATGTAGTTTCTTTATGGGCTTCCTCGCCTTTTTTACAATTTTTTTGTATTTTGTTTATTAAATCGGATACATTATATGTAATCATGGCAAATAAAACCTTGAAACCTTGAAACCTTGAACTAATGAGCTTTGCCTTATGCGCTTATTTCATGCGCATGTCAAAGACGCAGACACGTGTGTGTTTGACACGCAGGCACGTTTTACATGTACATTTTGGGCCGCATATCTTCGACCTGTACTGTATATTATACATGTACTTTGGAGGCAGCAACATGAAAGAATGAAAAACCCAGGCTTGAACAGAATTAGAATCCATTACTTCTACATTACCAGTGCAGTGCCCTACAAACTAGGAGCTGGTCCCTTTGTCAGTTCATGATACATCTGAAGAGGATGTAGACAGTCATACATGTATCTCTGAACTGAGGAAAGAACGTCAAGTCTTGAAAAGATCAGCAGCTAAAGCAGCATTCATAACTGTGATGATCATTTCAAGACTTAGTCTAAGACCTTTTAATACTCATTTTGTACCTGGTGAATAAGATGTGTACATGATTCATCATATAGCCAACGGTAATCGGCACCAAGTGATGAGGCCAAAGAGAACAGCTCTGTCTGTTGCTGGGATAACTTTTTGCTCACTGATAAAACAATGCCAACAAGGATTCCTTGTTTAGGAAAAGCAACCATTTCCTGAAAAAGTTAATACAAACATCACATTAAACAACTTCAGCTGCAATAGTTTCTAACAAAAGAGTATGATGGCTTGAACTCAGTAGGGATGAGCCAAAGAGGCCAAACTGCAGGATGAATGCATGCAGAAGTACATTTTTGTGTACAGACAGCTGGGGAATGTCACAAGTTGTTGAAAACAAATCTGAATCAAACAAACTGTAGGAGAGAAAAGAAAAACATTTTTTTACCTCTTTCCCTGGGGATTCACCATTGGCTTTTCCATTTCCATTGTCATATCCATTTTTACCATCTTTGGAAGGTGGAGCAACAGTCCCAAGCTTTTGAAGAGTTTGCTTAATATTCTCAGCAAAAAAGTCATCCAAAGGAAAGCTGTTCCTGCTTGCTCGACTGTTTCTTCCTCTGATACTTGGACAAGCAGGGGATGCCAACTCATCCATTACCTCTGCCAAATCAAAAGAAGGCCTAAAGGGCCGATTGTAAATGGATGGTCTTTTCATGGGTCGTGTTTGACCATTAACACTGTCCCCACGGAGTGGGTCACCACTAACAACACTCTGTCCTTCTGTTTTAGTCAGAGATGCAGGTGGCTCCGCAGATGCATCACTTGTTTCCATGCAAACGTCCTCTTGCACAACCCCCACATTGTCTGTCTTGGCATCTTCTCCAAAAGAGGTTGTCTTGTCATCATCCAGATGGTCTGATGGGCAAGCATCACTCCTACATTCTGTAACTGAGATGCCTTCAACTAATGGGTAGTCATCAATGGGAGCCAAAGTGCCACTTGCTGCACAAGCAAAAAGCCATTCTCCACTTACAACAGGAATGTTCCATTTCAAAGCTGCCTTGTACTTTGAGCCATTGGGATCTTGGCACACAAGATGAGTGCTGGCCTTGTAATTCTGACTTGCTTTGCGAACAAAATACTCTTGACAAGAAGCACCTAGTAGTTAATGCAACAATTCATTAATTTTTCAGCAAGAGAGAGATTGCAACAACAATCATAGTAATGTTATATTTTTTAAAGATCTCTATATACAAGATTTCTATTGCTTGTTCTTGATAGCTACAGCTGTATCCTACATAAATACTGCCTGAAAATACAAAATAAATTACATGTCATATGGTTGCTATTAATTTTCCTAACTACATGTAAAAGCATGTGTCTAGTAATAATGCATGTTTTTGTGTAATGCTGTGGTGAAGTGGTTTATATTAAGCTTGTTCCTCAGCAGAAGAGAACATTGGTGATGCCAGCGCTGATGGTTAGCGCTAACTGTTTGCAGTTACAGCACTCAATCTCTGTTAATTAGGGGTTGTAACCCATCACTTCCTGAATGGCAGCATGGTACATTTCCAAACAATGAGGACTCCCACGGCCAATCATATCCTAGTTTTGGAACATAAAGTAACTGAGAGCACTGTTCCTTCCCCTCTCCCACAGTGGACGGGTTTCCAGGTTGCATCAGACCCAACATCAAGGTTGCCAGGATCCACTTACACACCTGTTTTATTATTTCTCTGCATCTGGGTTGGCTTTTCTACTCTTCTCCAATACAGACAATAAACAGTTGACCCAGTCTCACCCAATGCTGAAGTCTTGTTTATAATAGCCCTTTCCCTCCTAAAACGACTTAGAGATTTTACTCTGTCTTAAATTACCCGTCACTGGGGAAACCTTAGGGACAAAAGGGTTACCGGTAAATACTGTTTGCAAAAATTATAGGGGATGTAGTCCTCTGCACTTTGGATTGGACCATTAAATCAGTGTTGTAATGTGAATTGACATATTTTAAGTCACACGTAACCCTTTCAATCCTGAGACTATTGAAGACTTAACTCGGTCTAACACAAGACAATTTTACTCGTTAATGGGGGCCCCTTCAGGGATGAGTGGCTTTATGCTAATAAAGATCATCACAATCATTAAAAAGCCATGTGCATTATCAAAAAATAAACAAAACGGTGATTGTCACTAACCAAGAAGTTCAGCCAGTTGATACATGTGCTCTCTCTCCATGCCTGAGAACTTGCTGATTGATATAACACATCCCCGCAGAGGCTTCTCTCCATTGGGAATACTAAATGGCTTGAAGAGGAAGTTTTTATTCAGCTCTAGCAGCTGATCGCACTGTAAGCTCTGCTCTAACCAGCAAAATGTTGCCTAAACAATAACAATAACAAACAATGGCAATGAGAATACCAGTCACCAGAAGTAGCTGCTATGAACTGTTGGTGGGTAGAGACTACGATTTCCTTCAACTCCCTCCTTTCAAACACTAGGGTTCGCACAACCAGATTTTAAAATTCCAGGAGTTTTCCAGGAAAATAAAAATACAAAGAAAATCCAAGATCTCAAACTTGAAAATTTCACATCATTCAATATTTTCCTTTAAAACAAGTTACTTACCAAGTCAAAGTGTAATGCAGAGAAACTTTTACATAGCTTTCTCATTCATTTTACTTAATATCTAATTCATCATCAACAAGCTTTAGCATCTCTGCTTTTTTTTTTATTTACAAGATGCATTTTTTTGAAAAAAAAAAAAGATTCAAAAAAATGTTTTTTTAAACAGTGGGGCCCAGAACTAAATATTTTACAAGTTACCCCTCATTTAACTTAATACTATTTCTTTCTTTATGTCAACAAAATTTTAATTGTTTTTCTGCTACTTAATTTAAACTCTAAGTGACCCAAGTTTTAACCTTTTATTTAAAAAAAGACACCTGCTTATTTTACATGTAAAGTTCTGGAATTTTCCTATTTAATTGTCCACCATTGCTAACTTAGAGATCTTGAGAGAGCAGGATCAAGTAGAAAATGACATCAAAGACTCAATGGTTTTATAAGATTGCAACATGTGTGTATGCAGATGAATTAATATGCAGCACAGGAGTTTTGGGCTTTCAGGCTTTTAAACTCATGTTTTGCATCTATAAGAAACGGTGTTTACACGCTGAAATTTTAATCTAGTGAGTAAATGACTTTACTTTTCCCAAGATCCAACCTTCTGAGGTACAATTGGTCAGTTTGGAACGAGAGTAATGGCAGACCGTGAAATCCAAAACTTACACTCAAAGTAAACAGCCTTTGGATAAAAATCAAAGCCCAAACTTTTGCTACATGTAGTCAAGTTTTAAGCAAAAGAAAGTTTTAAGAAAAAAAGAATTGATTGTTTTATCATAGTAGCAATTTAAGGTCAGCAGCATTTTGACTTTCACCGTACATACTAAATTTAAATGAAAAGTTTTCTCAAACTTCAAAGGAAGGCTATTTCCTTGAGACCCGGAGATCTTCCGTTCAAGACCTGTTTTGAGCACTCGTTGAATGTTTGATCAATGTAGTCCCCGGTTCATCGTCTCGGCTACATGACTGTACACTTGTATAAAATTAGCCAACTAGTTTGCTCGGTTGGGATTCTCAAAAGTTGTTGTTCTGTTCTGTTGTTTCATTGATTTTGTTTCATTGGCCCTGAAAGCCTCTATGGGGAGTGGTCAATAAGTTAGTAAAATAATATGACTTGATATAGAGGGATGGTACAATGTAGGTTCTTAACATTATTAGCAACAAAGGTACTGCTTACAAACTCCTTTGCTTTTGTACTGCTGTCGGGCACCATATCCATGGGAAAGATGGCATAGTCGGCAATTTGCGTGTCAACAGCATACTTCCCTCCATTGCTCTCTATCATTTGCTTCAGGCGATCTACATGCACATCAGCAAAGCCAGCCACCGTGAAGCATCTACCTGACAGTAGGCCATCCTCATTTTGTTCAGGTTCTTCATCTTCATCAAGAGTTGCATCTGGATCAGCAGTGGGCCTGTCAAGATCTACAAGTTCAACAAAACAACAATAGATGACAAACGGTTATACCAGGGTTGTTAATACGGGCTGGTAGCTGGCCAAAACCACCGACTACAGTAGTAAGCCATTTTAAGTCGGTTGTCTTGTCTCATTTTACCACCAGCCACATGTGACGAAAAAGCTTACACTTTTTAAATTATCATCTCATTCTAAGAATTTTAAAACATTCTACTCCCTGTTTTGAGTGGAAATCACAGCATATTTTACAATGATTAAAACAAGAGAAATCAAAACAAAACTGCTTGCGCTTGATTGTTCATGCGAACGGTGTGGAATGCATGGAACATTTAACTGAATATTTAGTTCCCAGTCTTGCTTATAATCTGACGAAACAACATGGCATCAGAGAAAGAATGTTTTTCTGTCCTCAATCAAGTGTGCTAAGTTTACTTTGATTCATGGTCTTCTACTTTCAAATCTATTGACAGTCCTGAGTTATACAAATTGCCATAGAAAAATGAAACATGCTTGCTCTCTTGGTTTTGTAATTGAAGGGCTTAGGGAATAAGGGCCCGCCCATGTTAATTATTGTTTCTTCTGCTTTCAATTTTGCTCAAAAGAGCAATGTTCTTAACTTCAATTCTAGGCACTTGCAAAATTTCAGAGATATTATTTGCTACTCAGCTCACAGGGACCTGTTATCTCTTTCAATCAATCTTTCCTTCACATGAGTAATTTGACATGAAAATCCTCATACAGCTGTAATATTAGCCTCATTTTCAAAATCAGATTTTACTGTGAGGCCTGTCACAAATGTTTGCACATACCTTTGACCTGACCTCCATTTTCTGTCACTTGAGGGATCCGTGCTGACGTGGTGTTGTTCTCTACATTATTATAAAGTGGCATGTACTGTTGGAATACATCATCATCATCATCAACATCTTCAAAGAAATCTTCCTCTTGCATTGCGATCTTGGTATCTATCTTTTCAGTCGACAAGTTCTGCGGGGGAGGCAGTGTATTTGCTGGTGCCTTTAAAGGCTTCACTGCGGGATCTTCATTTTCCTTGCAAGATGGAGAAACACCTTGAGGATTGATTAGATCAGAGTAGAGGTACTCTGTGAAAGATAAAGCAAAAAAATGTAATACTGCATGTACTGTACATGTATGTTAATCATGCATGAAATACAGTTACCGACCATGGACATGATCAGAAATTAATTTCATAAAGTTATTAATTAATTGGGTATTAAAAATGATCAGAAGTAAACTAGGTGGTTCAACAGAATATTAAGAATGTCAGTCCTACATAATATATAGATTTAGCCAGGCCTAAAGGCGGAGCTCCCTGGTTATTAATTTATTCTTACTTTATACTTCCTCCTGCCTGTGAGGTTAGTGAAAATAAATGGTTTTTGAATTGTCCACGTTTTTCTGTTTCCGGTTCCTGCTTAATTAAATCATTTTCTTCACTTTCTTCTCTCGAAAAATTCATTGCCTAACTAGTGAATTCCACAGTAAATTTCACACCAAAACCCGTTATAACATGAATCACGTAGCGATGAGTGCAATATCAGTTTTTCAAGCGAAATTTACTTTGGAATTCAACAGTTTGGTAATGAATTTTTCTTGAATCGCATGAGTTTAAAACAAAACAAGCACATCCTCAGTGACTGAATGGAAAAGGAAAAAAGCCATTTCAGAGTCATTTGTCAATAGCCAGCAAATAGGAATCATGCGAAAATTAGAAACCATCGGGAAACTTTGTCATTTCAAGGTCAAAAAAGAGTTTTAATGTTGTACTTTATTCCATTTTATCTCTGAAAACAAGATCATTCACATTTTGAGGTATTTCATTGAAACACGCCAGCTTGGCTTGGAACAACAATCCGGAAAATATACGGCAATGCAACCAAGAAAGGACAAACTTGAAACAAGTTCCGCTCCAACAAATTACTTGTAGGGGCTTTAAAAACTTCTGAAAACACTAGCTAGTGATACCTGTATTTCTCCCTAATTCTATAGAACTCGTTGCGATTATGTGTTTACATGTATAACATGAGGGCAAAATGTTCTTGTCACTGCCGAGGCACACTGAAAAACAGTTCGGCAAACGATTAAAAAAGCACTTGTTCTCTCGCATTTCAGAGCAAAAAAAACAAATCAAAATATCCAAAAGAGTACAAATAATTGTTCTTTAATTCCAGTTGAGAATAAAGATTCAAGTTTCATTTCTGAACAAAGGAAAAATGGATTAAACCACTTTTTAAAAACACGCATCCACTTGACATAGCGCATCTGTAAAAATAACAAATGGTTTAGTGCCCAAGAAAAGAATTTGTGGAGTAACTTCTTCCACCGTTTGAGCTATACATGTAATTGGTATTCTGTTTTGTCGTTCTCGTTCTCTTCCTCTCTTCTTTCGTTTCTGTTATAGTCATATGTCCTCCAGGCATCATGCAACCGTATCACAGCTTCTAAAGATATGCCAAAAATTGCAATACAGAAAAAAAGTAGCTCTAAACAATTTAAAAATAAACACTCAGCTTTAACTTTATATCCCTCTGATGCTTGACTTGAATAACTGTGTAGCCACCAGTGTGGACCACAGCTATCGTGATATTACATGTATGTCAAACGGGATTGAAACCAGTGAAAAATGCAGAAAGAAAATATTTTTCAAACTGTTTTCCACCTGAACACGAAAAAGCGTTGACTGTTACATGTATATCAGAGCTTTTAATTAGTTGATGTAGTATGGCCATGTAGCCATGTCAAGCCATAGAAAGCGTGCGAAAAATGAAGCCTTGTTTATGTTTAGGTGGAGTTTAGGTGAGTTAAACTGGGTTGAGCCTGAAATTCAATCGAAAACCAGTACCTTGCCAGGAGTCAACATAAAAAAAAACAGCTAACATCCATGAGCTCTAAACTTGAGCTTGCGATATGGTCATGTGATACTGGTCAGTGGATACCTTGTTTTGACAGCTGTCAATTGATCATAACATGGATGTCGAATATCAAACATGTCTGTTGTAAACTAGCATGATACTGGTCACATTGGCATACATGGAGGGGTGGACATACGGATGGTCGATGATGTCATAGCCATAAAACCAAAATTTCTTGCATTGATGGGTTACCATATTTTTGTGCTCGGTGTGCGCTGCAGAGCTCAAGTAAAAACGATTTTCATAGCTAAAATGGATAAACCATTTTAAAGCCTTAACCCATTCACCCCTAAACCAGCCTAAACTGGCCATACTTAGTATTTTACTCTGTCTAACGCCAGACGATTTTACTCATCAATGGGGTCCAACCCCAAGGAGTCAATGGGTTAAAGCAAATCTTGTCAATAGATAAAGAGTTGGAGGTTACATTGGATCTTTTAATTCGCAAAAATTATCAACTGTACTGTGAGGCCACCAGAAACTACAGTGTGAGATCAGCTGAAACTACAGTAGTGCCTTTTCTTACATTAATAAAACTCTGTCTTATGAAAGCCCTTGCTTGAAATGTCACATGGAGAGGAACTAAAAACTCTGCACATCACAATTTTCTTAACTTCATCAAGTGCTGTAGGTTGGAGTTGCAAGTATTTTTGTGAAAATTAGTTAATTACTATGTCATTTTTGAGTTTTTTACATGTACATGTGAGTATGTGATAACTGTAGCTGATGTCAGGAAAATAAAACACTGTTTTTCCGAGAGTTTCTATCTTTCCAAAAGCACAGGGCTAAGGTAAAAATTTATGGATATGTTTTTAAAATTAATTACTTGAATTTGCTCAAGAAATGAAAGAAAATAAACGAGTTACCAGTTTTCAAATTAAAACAGAGGATTTTCTTTTTGTTGGGGGGTGGAGGAATTAACTCTCATTTTATCACCTGCATTTACAGCCAGTATCTGTTTCCAGATCACTAAAAAAACTGAACGAGGAAAGCAGGGATGTAGCTGAAGGTTCTAATGAGGCAGTAAGTTTGTGCTCTGAGCATCAAAGGGACGTGGTAACA
This sequence comes from Montipora foliosa, assembly GCF_036669935.1. Lineage (NCBI taxonomy): Eukaryota > Metazoa > Cnidaria > Anthozoa > Scleractinia > Acroporidae > Montipora > Montipora foliosa. The sequence continues at coordinate 10,773,430 of NC_090874.1, read as the reverse complement.
AGAATGTTCCCAGTTTCTCACAACACCCGCAATTCTTCAAGATGGGGAATATGGGGAAAGAGAAGAATCCCCCATTACAATGCTTAAAATAACCCTTTTATTTCATTTCCAGTATCAATAAATTTTAGTGATCATTCCGTATACTAACAGATATTCAATTTTTTTTGTTAACACAAAGATCAAATGACTTTTGAACTTTGTAGAGAATAATTTGTGATCTTCTCAGTTGCTTGATTTGACGACCAAAATTCAGACAGCTACATGTATCACCCCTTTCTCAAGCGGCGATTTTCACCGGCAGCTGGCGATTAGCAGCATCCCTGCGAATGCATCACATGCGCAAACACAAGCATGCATGTTAAAAGTAAACATTTTTAGACAGTTTTTTTACTTCTGATTTGCACTGTATTCCCTTTTTATTTGCCCACAGTTTCTCTTGCATGGCACCCCTCAATGCAAAAAAAACAAAAAAAAACAAAAAAAAATCAGTAAAACCAACATTACCTTCTTCAGGCAACTTTTGCCCTTCTCTTGCAGAATTTAAAATCCACTGAACATCAACAACAAAACCTTGAAAGTCACAGCTGCATAAAGATTCAAGTTCAGCATCAACTTTGTTTCCAATTATGACATGAGAAACAATCTCATTTATCTGGTTAAACCTTGTACCTCCGCCACAATTTATTATCTTTCGTAATTTTTCAAGTTTCTCACCACTGAATCCACTCAGGTAAATCTTGCACCCATCAAGGAACAGATTTCCAGGTTGCATTTGCACATCAAAGTCTGAGCTTTCAGCATCACCTAGGTGAGTTTCTGCTAGCCTGGAAACATTGCTAAATCTCTTAGACTGATTTGAAAGTGACTTTTTGTTGCCAGAGGTTAGCATAAGATCTTCATTACCATGTCTCTGTGCACTCTTCAAAGCAGCTTCTGCAGCTTTGTTAGAACTCTTCTTTGCTGCACTACTTTTGGAAGAAGCAGTGATGCCTTTGACAAGCTTGCCTGAAAGTCTCCTTCCCGCTGTAGAGCAGTTGTCTTCATCTGGTAATATATAATAAGGCGACTCATCAAGGCAGAAACCATCTTCAACTGAGTCAAAAAACCACTGTGTAGAAACACAATGGAGATTCCACTTCCTTGCATATTCATACTTCTCCCCGCGGGGAGTTTCTACCAAAAGATGTGTACAAGTGTTCATATTTAATTCACCTGAATATGTTCCACCATGGAAGGTGACAAGATGTTTTATTTCCTTTCTCTTCTCTGCATCAATGCCTGTCACACAAAGAGTTATACCTTTAAATATTGGGCATTTAAACTCCATGAACTCATCATCTGTTGCACATATATGCCTATCGTGACACATATCCCAACAAGTGTAGACCCATTCTGGTAAAAGAATAGGCATCGGCTGATCAAGACTACACGCAACTCGATATTTCTTTGAACCAACTTCACCAGCCACGAGATGAGTCACTGAGCTCGTGAGATCCTTCAAAACAGTTCCTCCCATAAACTGGATCAACTCAGACAATCGGTCTCTTTCCTGTCTCGGAACACTTGTACAAGTTATAGCCATCCCTCTCATAGCAACGGAATACACCGGATGCTCCAAATTTATAGGCAAAGAGGTCTGCGTTTGCAAACACGATAAGACACACTGTGGTCCAACGATTTGGCAACCATTTTCTTTCAAGAATTCAAAGGCCTCTCCTTCAAAACGTTCCAGCACAAACACGGATCTTTGGTCTTTCATATCTTGATTTTTCAAGTCGTTTGCGGAAATCCATTCAATTTCGAGTTCGTATTCCTTGCAAGCTTCCGATGCCCGCAAAAGATATTTTTCCTTAAGTTTGTCAGTGGTGACAAACCGGAGCATTTTCTCTTGGTTACTTTCCATCTTTCAACGCCGGCTGACACAGTACAGGATATGCAATTGACACAATGTTAGCCATCCGCCATATTGGATTTGGTTGACGTGACAAATGGCCGTTTTTGGCGACTTAACACAACAAATTAGGTCTGTAATCGTTGTAAATGTATCAAGTCGACCGCAGTAGTCCCTGTCATGGTTATCAGCTAAAAATATATTCAGAAAACGAGAAAATATTCTGATTTTCGTGATATAAACAAAGTTCTAACAACGTACCGTTTTTTGGCGGGAAAGTATATGGAACATGCGCAGCAGCAAGCTCGTAGTGATTTTTCCCATGAGTCATTGCAACAACGAAAGACTTCCGCTGTGACAAGACGAGTTGAGGCTGAGAATTTGAAGTTGTCAACAAATTCTTTAAATTAGCTTTTCCTTTCTTAAGAATTAGTATTCTTTTTATGAAGGGAATGCTCACAGACAATCAAAGGCGCTGAAATGCATCATAATGCAGAAAATGAGTGAGGCCAAACGTTGCGAAACACAGCTGAGTTCGCGATGTCAACAACTCACTAGAGGGAGTGTCCGTGACCGTTAGCGCCTTCTGAAAGAACTTTGCTGGGTAAGGTAAGCTCCGTGTTTTGTCGAGGGATTACTGAGTGGTTGTACCTTCCAGCATTAACTGTTCGATCTTTCTCAATTACCACGATCCCTAGCCAAGTACAGTAACTTGTCACATTTTAGTACTTGTGTTACGTACTCTTTAATATTCCCATGCGGATTTATCTTATTAAGGAATATAAAAAGGCCAATATTGGACTCCATGGCACTCAAACGTTTTTGGTGAGAATCTGTTATCATGATCTTCGGTTGTTGAAATTCCTTTTTCCTCAGGTCAAATTTGTTTTGACCGGAAGAGAAGAATTAAATCACGCCACGCTACATGTATGTCATTGGGTTTTAATTGGGACACTGAAAAACGCAGACTGCAGACTGTGCAGACCGTCTGTAAAATGAAAATTCGGTTAGCCTGAATTAGGCCTAAATAACATTCGATTAGCCTAATTAGGCCTAAATATAGGGAGTTCAGGGTCAATTTTTACTCATGGCTTTCAGGCTTGAAATTACTGCCAAAAAATTCTCCCATTTTTTCTGAACATTTTGCTTTTTAAATGAAGGAAATCGGCCACATAGAAGCAAAGTTATGAATTTTTAAATATTTTTTTAATCAACAAAAATGTGGAAATTATAATATAAGAGGAAGTATGGCTTATATGAATATTGAGTGGCACCAGAAATGACCTTTCCAATAACATTTTCAGCCATAACTTCATAACTAAGCAAGGTATCAACTTGAAACTTGGCCATGATATAGAACTTTGACAGGCCTATCATTTGAAGTGTCAATCAAGTTGCCATGGCGACCCTGATGACGTCATTAGGCAAATAAATGACAATAATTAACAAAATATTGATCAAAATTATGAAAATTTCATCTGTAAACAAAGAAATTGGCATTTTCAAGATTTTCTTGCGACCAACAAAGAATCATTGAAGTTAAGGGGACTCGTTTCCATGGCAACCACCTAAATTACTTGAAATGTTATGTAACACACTGTAAAACAATTACTTTAGCCAGCTCATTAAGATAAATAAGCAGTGAATTCATAATTGTTATGGAAGGTAGATAACACTACCAGAAAACAGTTAAAAACATTTCCAGGTGCTTGTTTCTATGGTAACAACCAGATTCTGAACCTGTAACAACTAGAAATGTAACACTAAATATGATATTTACACTGAATAATAAATGAAAGATCAAGTTAAAACCTATTTTTTGATACAAAAAGTCCTGTGCAACCTTAATTTGCTAATGAAAACAATATTAAAGAACAATCAAATCCCCCTTTTTTAAGTCTTTGAGTAATGGCATTGTCCATTCATCTTCATCTTCATCAATGTCATATCTGATGATATACAATGCTGCTTGGTCAGTAGTTAAAGCATCTTGCTCATCCATTAATCTTTCATTGAAGCTAAGTATTTTGCTGACTGATCTTTTTAAGCCCCTGTTTTCATCCCTGAGCTCAGCAATTGCTTTTGACTTGGGTGTTAATTGCTCTCTTGCCATCGGTGTATTTGAACCAGGCAAATAAAATAAACTTTGCTTCAGTAATTCAAGCTCTTCTTTCTTTTTATTTTTACCCAGTTTTTGGGATTTCTTCAGTAAATCATTACATGCCTTGTTTAGATTTTGAGATGTCTGACCACTCTGATATTTTTGTAGCTCCACTGGAGTCAACGCACTAATCCACCGTTGCATTTGTTTGACAGAGTCTTTTTTTTTCCAGAGTTCTAGAACAAGACCAACAGTTAAATGTTCCCTTTTTAACGGTTTCAGGTCCCCGCTCTGCAATGCTGCCATATCCAAACCATGTTTCTCACAAAAAGGTCCCACAAAGATGCCTTTGTTCAACAATTCTGACAAAACAAAAATTAAATATTCTTTCAAATTCAGGGCCTAATATAGCCAAAGCAAAACAGATACTGAGATAGGCAGTTACTGAGTGAGCATTCCTTGAAAATTCAAGTGATCAGGTGATGAAAATGGAAATATTATTGGCACGCATTATCCTTTGTAGTTTGTAAGTTTGTTTCACAAATATGCATTGAATTGAAATGAAATTGAATGTTGATGCACGATAAAAAATATCGCATACATGAAATGTTTCATATTAAAGCAAAGAGGTGCTTGCTTACCTTCCTTTTTGTCCGCATTCAATAGGCCTGTTGAGGTTGATGGTCCCTCAGTATCGCTGTGAACTTGATCCTCGCTGTGCAACACATCTTGATCTTCAGTGAGCGTTCTACTCACATTTTATAATTCGCTTTCCGGCGCATGAAATCATGATAGATCCTACTGTTTTTACGCTCAAAGTAATCTTTATAACCTATAGAATACTCTAGATATAGTTTAAACCGGACAATAATCAAAAAACGTTTCGAAAACCGCTTCTAATTTGCAAAAACAGTGATATCTTCCGAAATACACGCGTTCGGGCAAAGAAACTACCGTCCAGATCTCCCCTGGTCTTTTAGCTCTACTGTTCCGTTTGATTCTCATTGTTTTTCAGCCAATAAGCGCTGCGGAATTTGACTGGTGTTCACCCCGGTCCATTCAAGTTTTGTCCACAATGGAGGTCATGCTTCGCGGCTGCGACAAAAGGCCGGCCAGGAGACTTTCATTGCTTTGTTAATGCTGAAATACGCTACATATCATGGTGATTTTTACATATTTTACTATTCATTGTATCTTCTAAAGATCTGCGAGGTTTGTTTCTCGAAAGACTTATTTCAAAAGGCGAAAAAATACGAAATTTTTGACACGGGTCGAAATTTAACTGCACTTCAAGGGGGCCGAACACGTGACTAAACTCCCTACTAAATATCATTCAGGTTTGCCTGTTTACGGTTAGCTCTCAATAATAGTGAGGGTAACACCATATTTTACCCCTGGTCTGCACGGTCTGCACAGTCTGCAGTTGCGTTTTGGGGTGACCGGTTTTAATTTATGCGATAATGCAGTGCAGACGAATGCAGAAGTGCATTTCTGCTCTGAATCGTTTTGGGACTTTTTGAACCTACCTACCTATCTACCCAGAGGAAAAGGATTTTGGAAGGCAGTGGTCATCCTTTTACTTTTTTAGAAGATGTATGTTTTTGGTTTCTCTACAGTATGTGGTCCCTGGTCCGGACCAAAAAGACGTAAATGGGCATTTCTTGCCTTAAGACCGTTCGCGCTTATTGTTTGTATGCAACTTTTACTGCGCAGGTAACGCAACTGTAATAGGTCTATTCTTCCTGTAGATGGATGAGAAATTTAGCTGAAGACACTTTGCAATTTAGCTGGAGTGGACTTCCGTTTGGCTGGTCATGCTGATAGACCCTACCACCTTCACATCTGTTTATTAATTTTCAAGGACCCTCTAACATTGTCATCACACATGACAAAACAACCATAACACCTAATGATAATGCATCTCAATATTTGAAATCAATGGTCAGCACAGTTATGAACTGTTGTGAACCATCGTCTGAACTTTATTTCACTCAACTGGTCAGTGTATGGTCAACGTACATAATTATGTAAGTTTGATATGAACAAAAAAGGCAAAAGATGAATCGTCTAATAATAGGTGAGAAGTACACAACAATGTACATCACTTAACATTTGGAAAAAATTCATTATGGCTTCCCATGCAAACCACAACTTTGGGAATTCATGTACACCCTCTAGTCATTGAAAGCAGTGTGACAGTGCATATTCATCAATTATTATAGTCCCAGTTAGAGTGGGGCTATTATTTTTATCCTTGTCTTTAATACAAATGGAGAGTCATATAATCATTTGAAGTAGCTACATTGTACTGCAGATGTGGGACATTCTCTTCAAACCTGAGATCCCCTGAGTGTTTATCTTGGCACTGCCAACCAACCCTGCCCCTTCAATATAAAACTCCAGGACGCCTCCTGAACTGTAAGCCAACTTGTTGCCTTTGAAAAATATGTACATGTACAAACATGAATGCTACCTATTTAAAACCCTCATCCTAGCCCATGTATCGTATGAGCTGATTGCATAAGCTTTATTGTTATTCTCCATAGGCTCAATAAACTCATCCACAGAATGCATATCTATCTAAAGGATGGGCATCAAAGACGTTGGGTTAGGGATGTTCATTTAGAAGATGGTTTCTGCCCTTGCATTGGTAACGGCTTAATGCGCAAGTCCTTTGAAGTTGTGTCCCATTCACTAGAGCCGGCTATTTGGTTCAAGGTTCTAGTATTGGAATCTGTCTCTGTGGACTGTGGCAGACGAATAGTCAGTTGGTCTATGGGAAGCCATTCAGATGGTAGGTAAAATCTCCTAAGAATGACAATCATTTTCAAATGGCTAAAAAATGTTAGAGTGACTACATAGTCAATTCAATGAAAATGATGTCACATGTATAGAGACATTAAAACATTGTCACAGTGTTAAACCTGAACTTACCGGTACATGCATTTAATTTGCTTATCTTAAATTATTCTAAAATTAATCTATTTGAACCAATATTTGCCAAGGGTAGGGGTAATAGAAACACAGAGGCTTTGGTTGAATGATTCCTGGAAACCATTATCACCAAAATAACTGAAGTAGCTTTTAATAGATTTGACTTTGCAAAGTCCCTAAACTCTTTGGGGATAGCAATCGGGTAAATTAAGGTGAAAAGGGAATATCAAACACAATCTCCTTGTGCCAAAGATGGTTGTGCTGCATATGAAGTTTGCGGTACTCCTTTTTTTTCCATGTCCCCTGGTTTAGACATGTCCCTGGCCAGAGTTTCACCATTCTTGGAGACAGTTAACTTTTTCCACAAGCAACTTCTGTACATACTGAAGTGTACGGTAACTGCATCAGCTAACATTGAATGAAGAACCATTATTATTCTTCATTTTCATTTTCAGATTCGGATAAAAATCAGAGAACGTTTTTCATGGAAGGAGAGTGTTATGATTATGATGCAGACATAGATGAACTCTTCCTTTTGGCAACAAAGATCATCTCTCCAGCTGGTATTGGCCATGAGGAGGTACATGTGTGAATATGAAATGGATTGGTTGCACTTAAAATTTTTCCTTTCCTTTTTCATTTCAGTTTGTTTTCTTCTTTCCTTTACATCTTTTACTGTAGACATGGGCCTTAATCAAACAGCGGCCATGTTGAGTCGCGATGAGGGACTTAAAACTTTTGTTTTTCCCCACCAAAATTCCTTCCCAAACATTTCAACTCAAGGCTCGGGGTACGAGATCTACATTTACATGTAAATTATCTATGGCCAATATGGCCGCCACATGAATGATCCCCATTGTGATCATAATCTGAAACAAAGAAAGTGAAAAACAAACTAGTTTAGAAAATTCCAAGAAAAAGTTTTAACCACGACAACAGAATGATACAATTAATGTACATGTACCATGTAGTTCACCTGGTTCTGATGGTGTGATGGAGACGGCTGTTGACCACCAGTATTGGTGGGATAGATCAGATCTATTTAGGAGTTTGGTGAGATCATAGTTCTTGTCACCCTAATGTCTGTCAGTTGCTGTTGATGTGTATCTTTTCCTTCAGTTTTGTTTTGGCAAATTTCAAGTCCGTGTTTATAATAAGCATATTTTTCTCGTGTTGGTTATGGATGAGTGACCTTTCCTCTGTTTCTGATGGATAACTTGAAGATTTACGTTGTATGTTTTCTAATTGATACTGGGGTTTTTCTTAACTGTGGGTTTTAGTGGTTTTTCACATGTGGTGTAGCATGTGATTGGATGAAGTACAATGCAGAAACCCATTTATTTACAAATGTAATAGTTTAGTCACAGTTTTCAGCGATTTGATCCTTTGACCTATAATGTCACATTATGTGGCATACAAGCTGCTTGTCAGCATCAATGTCGGCTCGTCAGCATCAAAAGCATCATTGAATATCATTCTGTTATAATGATAAGAAAGACAAATACCGGTACATGTACAGTCAACTCTCTCGTAATTGGACACCATCAGGAATTGGAAAAAGCGGCTGTTAGTAGAGCTGTCCGAATTATTCCCATAATAATGTGGGTGAAAAATTACTTCTTAATGTTGGGGGAAATTTCACCGTTACTTTATAATTTCACACGTGAAAAATATTTTACAATGTTGCCATGGCAACTTTTCCTGCAGTGCCAAAATGGCATCTTATGAATGTAATTTGTCACCTTTTATTAATACACACAAATACGAATACAATACAATACAATAAAAGTTTATTGTGAAAATACACTTAGCTACAACAAGGGCGTGCTTTCACAGACGTAACCGGTCGGGGTCTGTGAAAGGACGCCAGCTAATTTACAGGTATTCCACAAACAAAATAAAATTTAATTTAAAAACTAAAAGTGGAATATATTGTAATTAAGATTATAACAGTAAAATCTAATAAATATATCTTATATCTAACTAAATACTAAATTCAATAAAGAAGCGTCAAAATTATAAAAATTGTACTAGGTCAACTTGTCTAATGGATCTCTTAAAAGACTTAAAATTTGTTATGTTTCTAAACATGTTCGGAAGTGAATTCCAGAGTTTCGAACCAATGTGTATAACAGACTGAGTTCAAGCCATATGTAGTAGACTTTGGCTTGGGTAGCTAATCAAATGTTATACTTGTGAAATTAGGGAATAATTTCACTTGTGTTTTGTCCAAAATCAAATCATTTCCCTTGCCCAAAGGCTCGGGAAATTATTTGACTGTGGACAAAATACACATAAAATTACAGTATGCAATTATTTTACTCGTCGCCATTTGATTACCCATACTAACGTCACACTGCATGTACAAATACATAATTATGTTGGACTCTTGTTCATGTCAAACAAACAGACAGCTTGCTTTCCTGCGGACAAATGGAAATTTGACAAAACCAAACCCACTGTTCTGTTGTTTTTTCAAAGGTCAGAGTTTTGTTTGTATTGCAAATTAAAGACAAATTTCATTGCCAAGGGTCAATTATTATATGTGGGCTGTCGGGTTAAGGGAGAGCGTACAAACAAAAGAAAAATCCAATTCTTTTTTGAAAACTGTCCATGTTCGTTTACGTACGAGTGTCCAGGCTTGCAGTAATGTGTAAAATATAGAGTTTGACTGGAAGGTAAAATGGGGAATTGAAAAAAGTGTCTGTAAGTTGAGCTGTCCGCTTACAAGAGTGTCTGTTACCTGTAGCGGAGAGTTGACTGTACATGCGCACAAGAAACTCTTAAAACTTTGTGACTGAAGACGATCACACACAAAATTCTTTGCTTTACAAAATCTCAACCACCCTCCAAGGGGGGCAGTTAATTATCACAAATTAAAGGCAAAAGCCATGACAACTGTTTTTAGAATGAATGGGTGGGTGGCTCGGCCAGTAATGTGTGCAGTTATGCAATAATCTACTATTAGTTAGTTCAAATCAACAAAGGACAGTGTAATTTTGGTAAAAGTTAAGAATCCGATCCCACCAACGCATCGGCCAACACGTTGGCCAACGCGTTGGTCGACTGTCGGTCAACTGCTGTTTAATCTTATAACGTGTTTTAGATGCGTCGGTGGCGTGTCGGTGACTCATTTGGGCGTTATTGAACTGTTGAAAACCTAAACGTACCTTTTTCAAAATGAACAGAAATGTCTTCGACGGAAAACTTTCACTACGATATGAAAATAAGAAATTTACTTTTGACCGCCATCTTGTATTTCGTGATATTAGAACCCAGTTCCCATTACGACAAGTGTTATTAGAACCCAGTTTTCACTCTGGCAAATGCATTGCCAGAGACTTCATCTTTATCAGCTATTTATATATATTATTACAGGGCTGCTAAGAGGGTGCGAAAAAAATTTGGACACGCGGGACTTTGAAGTATCATTATGCGGCAAGGAAGCTTTATTATGCGGCAATCAATCAAGAACATATGTGCGCACAAGGGAACAATGTAATGCAATTGAATTGGACATAGACTTTTGCAAACTTGGTGGCTCCTAAAGGAGCCGGTTTTTTTTAATTGACAAAGCCCTCTAGGAGTAGAAGGCATCGTCCAACGCCATCGGCAACAGACTCTTTGCGATGTGACGGCGTTTCACAAACGGCAACAGATTGCCCAACTGCCTTCTGCAACCTGGAACTGCCACCACACATTAAAAAGTCAATGATCAATAAAGAGTTCAAACTTCCCAATCCTTTATAATGAACGAAAAATAAGCATGTTGGTCGACTTGCAAATTAACTCCCCACTTTGGTAACCGACCCTTTCCAAAACATCGAGAAGACCTAGGTACTAGTGTTTCATTTTAAAAATGGCGGCTATTTGCCTATCATGTTTTCGTCGTTCCTTATGAAGTTGTTCTTGCTTCCAACTGAAAAAACTAACAAAATTCTAAAGAGTAAGTGTTTCGACCAATGTGTCGGTAGTGTGTGTCGACCAGCATGTCGACCAATGCGTCGGTAGTGTGTCAGCCAATGCGTCGGTAGTGTGTTGGTGGTGTGTCGACCGACGCGTTGGCCGACGTGTTGGCCGACGCATTGGTGGGATCGGATTCTTAACTTTACCGTAATTTTTTGATAGCCATTCTTTTCTTGAAGGCCTTGTAACTAGCTGTTACCTTTGACATAAAACTAACCACTTTGAACATACATGTACCCTAAATTGCTTAATAATCCCTGACTACTAAGCCCCTTGAAGGCCATGCAGAGCCAGAGCCTGTTTCTCAAAAGCCCCAAGCCTCTAAAATTCTTGAAACTGTGATCTGCTGCTTCTGAAAAATATTAATCTTTGAACATGTTTTTGAGACCAGCAAAAAAAAAAAACAATAAATGATTGCAGAGTTTAATGACCAGAAACATTCATTTTTCCTTTTGAAGGCTCAAAGCACTTGATGTCACCCCGAAATACTTCCGAAAAGTTTCGGAATTTTTGAGAAACGTTCCCAGTGAACCTTCCACCAATGTGGGGTGGAGGGAGAGCACTCGCCTATCACCAATGTGGCCCAGGTTCAATTCCCAGACTCATTGTCATCTGAAGGTTGGAATGAGTTTGTTGGTTCTCCACTCTGCACCAAGAGGTTTTTCTTTGGGTACTCCAGTTTTCCCCTTTTCTCGTTTGCTTTGATTTGTGTAAATGTGTTCATTTCAGTGTACAGTGTTGTTAAGTAGTGCTCCAGCACTAGAAGATTTAAATAGACACTTATAAATAAATAATATTATTTTAATTAGCTCCTTTCCTTTTCTTTAATGTGACGCTGGTTCAATTCCCAGACTCCTTTGTTCTCTACTCTCTCCAAGAGGTTTTTCTGTGGGTATTCCAGTTTTCTCACAAAAAAAAAAAGTGTTTTGATTTGCTTTATGTGGAGTGATTAATTTTTGTTTACAATGAAGATCCCTATTATTAGAAGAGCACATACACATAATTATTGTGCTCAGCTGGATACGTAAGATTTAACGATGTGGTGATTATTGTTATCATTTTCATTATTGTTGTTATTATGGTCATATGCACTGGGTTTGAACTTTCCTGTGTTTTTAAGGTTTAAATGACAGCCAAACAGGAAATGATGTATGATGTTTTTGGTGTTTTGTTATGGTGATCTTGTAGAATGGGTTATCTGAGCCATCTGAAGAAGACTATGAGCAATGCTTGTTACGGATGCTTCACTGCTACATACTTCCAAAGATAACCCTACTCCGAGATGACTTGGACAAGGTCGTCAAGGCAAGAGAGAAACAGGTCCTTAGCATTGAGGCCTTGGACAGAAAAGTCATAGACGAATGCAAAACTATTGATGCTTGTGAGTTGCGAATGGATGACTTACGCACCCAATTCTTGCCTAGTCTGGAAAAGTTCTTGCGCAAAGGACTTTGTTCAAAGGGATTTCTTGACCTGCTGCTTAAAGATGTTAGCAAAGAAGAAAGAAAACTACGTAATCAGGTCTCTGCCATTTGAAGTTATTTTTAAACCAGTCCTGTATTTACAAAGTAGCTACATGTATGTGTAAGCCTTCTGGGAGGAAACAGCCCTACAAAAGCAAGCTCCTGAAATTCTCAGTGCGAAAGAAAATGTTGTATTTTCACATCATGTTGTAGTGACACTAGTCAGCTTAAGTTTCACCAGCTACATGTTGAACAACTCTGTTGTAGAAGCAGAAGCAGTTGTCTTCAAAACTACATTTGTAAGTGAAGAAATAATATTTAACAATAATTATTCTAACAGGGCACACTGAATATGAAGTGGCAGATAACAGCGCTGACTTGGTTATAATCATTTTATATCCAGCAAGCCCGAATAGAGTAAAACTCCAGGAGCAACAACTCTTCCATGCATGTCGACTAAAGCATCAATTTCTCCCTCGGTCAATTCCAGTCCAAAACAACTTTTGTCTGCCATTTTTTCTCAGGGCTGCAAAAATCTTTTCAGCTTGCTCTAGTTTGCTGACGCGGTCCTTGACCATATTAGGTACAGCAGGTATATGAGCTGAATTAGCCTGTGTCCGTCGAGACAAGGAGAAAACTGGAAATCAGTTAATAATCTTTGATAGTCATGAAACCCAGTAATGATTGATTCTTTGTCCTTCCGTTGTATAGATCGATGAGCTGCAAGATCAAGTTCAAGCTGCAAAAGAAGTGGTGGCAAAGAAGTCATCTCAAAGCTCTGTTGAGCAACTCAGCATTGCCAGGCAAAAGAGAAATGAACAGCAAAGTAAACTTGAGGCACTCCTTATTGCCAGGGAAAAAATCACCATTGCCATTTCTCAGGTAAATGTACTGTAAACAGATATTAGGGTTAAGCAACAAGAAGGTAGATGAGGATAAATATTCACAAG
>NC_090874.1:10710125-10757625 GCF_036669935.1 Montipora foliosa | reverse complement strand
AAAATGATACCCTATTCTAGACCCAAACGCTCTGATTTATATACCCTATGCTAGAGTAAACTGCTTGAAAACCATACCCTTCACAGCGGCACATACCTATATAGCCCATATATGGCAGTACCCCCCCCCCCCCGGGTATGAGGCCACCTAAGCAGAAAAAGATCTTCGCCCTATGAACAACTAGAGCCCGGAGAAACATGAATTGAACATGAGTCATTGAGTCCGTCCAAGCGACCAGAACATACTTATACTTATACATACTTAATTCACCGCTTCCCATAGGGGCTTTTTAGGGCCAATGAAACACAACAAAACGACAGAACAGAAACAACAACAACTGTTAAGCATCCCGACTGGCCGGAAGCAAACCACTTGGCTATTTACAAATGTAGCTGGGAAGTTGAACAAGGGACTACCATGATCAAATTCAACGAGTGGTCAGAGCGGGTCGTGAACCCGGGATCTCCGGATCTCAAGGCAAGCGCCTTAACCACTGGGCCACACTGCCTACATGAAAAATAAAGAAATACAACACGAGATATTCCCAAGCGGTCTCCCGTCGAAGTACTACTCTCGCCCTTCAGGGTTTGACTGCAGGGATTGGAGTAAAAACAGACGTAAACAGAATAAGGCCCGTTTCAAATGCCAAACTTTACATGTGCCGAATCCAATGCAAATGAGAGAAAACAATAGATTTTTCTCATTTGCATTAGATTCGGCACATGTACTGTAAAGTTCGACGTTTGAAACGGGCCTAAGTTCACATGCGTGAAGGTCATATCGCAGGAAGTTGACCCAATGAATTTACTGTTATGACAGAATCGTTTCACCTACGTCTTGAACTGACATTTGCTTGAAAATTCCTGAAAGAATTCAAGGAGTTTACAAAGGAATTTCTATTGTCTTGTTGTACATATCTTTCAGAATTGTGCACTAAGTGTCAGAGAAATGTTGGATTCTGCCACAAAGGAGTTAATTGAAAAAGGCTCCACCGATGCCAACGATGCCAATGCTTTGGGATCGCGTGCTACAGATGGTAAGGAACAATTCAGTTGCATGTGCATCTCGCCATTCGCAATCTAGTAATATTAAAGGGACAATGTTAAGCTATATTTTTCTGGACTATTCAGTTCTCTCTTCACGGAGCATGGTTGGAGAAGTGGAGAGAGCACTTGCCTTTAGCCACTATAAGCCCTGCGTTCGATTCCCGAACTTGGTGTCATAAATGTATACAGGTTGAGTTTGTGAGTTCTCTTCTCGTTGTTCTCCTGATCAAGAGCCAACGTTTGATAATCAGTCTTTTCAAACTCATTAAGAATTCATGAGCTCAAAAGCCTATCAAAAATGGATAAATTCGTCACGTGCGTGTCTTTTGAAATCCAATGTTCAATGTTGTACCCAATTCAAATCTGTGAATAAAACGTTTTGTTCCAAGTATTTCCATATCATTTAAATGTGAATGTTAGATTCTGCCACATGCAAATTCAGCACACAAAGAATCTTAACCCTGAAAGATTTGAATTGGGTACAACATTTAGTTAGCCGAATTGGTCTATGAAAACCTATAATCTCGGACAAAACTGTTGAGACAGTGACACAAATTCACCTTCATTTTTACACACCCCTACTTACTACGCCTTCCCAGTCCCCTCCCCCCTCAATCAATGTTGCTGAATATTGTCGTAGTATATTTCCGACCAAGATAAGGCAACATTGAGTTTGGGGCGGCTTTTAAGCGGAACGTTTGGATAAGTTGTTGGAGTACGGAAAATGTCGACGCTTTGTCTCAACAGGTTTTGTCCGAGATTGTCTGTAACACGTTCTGTTTCTAAAACCGAAAAACGAGTAATTATTTTAAAAGATACATTTTTTGAGTATTGGAATTGTGTCTTGAGCAAAATCCCATAGAGAGTTGAGGATGTTAGTGTATATTTTGAATAACTTCCGGTAGTCACCAATTGTTATTTCTTGGCGCGATCTTTTATTAATGCTTGAGGGGCATGTTGTTCATTTACCGGCATCGAAAACACACTTTGCACAGGACATTTCTATAGATAGAGAGAGACCAATATTTTTCACTGGTAAAGGCCCCATAATGTTTGTTAAAAATGGACAAATTGATGATGGTGAAAGTGACATGGTGACCTGTAGATGGAAAGTAAATCCCAAGGGAGTGACATAAGGAACTTCCTCGGTGTCTTAAGTCTTCCAGCGACTTTATTTAACGTCTATGGAGTCGATTAACATGTCATTAGAAAGGAGCTGTAGAAATATAGCAACGGTTAACAAGAGTTTTTAACGGTTAACGGGCATTGCTTGTGTTAACAAGCAATTGAAAGAGTCCTCTCCTTAAAGATGTTGTGTTAACCGCTGTTAACCGTTGTAACTTTGTTGAAACTCGCTGTTATTCGTGTAAATAACTAGGAAATCTTCAAGAAATCCATATGAAATTACAATTTGATCAGAAACATCACAGAATATCAATTTTAAGTAAAATTTTCTTCCTTGTTCATGACATTTACGATGATCCTGTTTTTGAGTAAATATATGATAATTGAGTTACAGAATTCCATTTATATATAAGTGCGTTTCTCAGACTTCACAAAGGGTGAGTTTTACACCTTAAATCGAAAGTGTTGAAGATATATAATTTCTAATACTTTGTTCTGTTGCCTTTTTCTCGGAAATAATCTATCCATTAAGTCTGGTAGATATGGATTGTGTCTATTGGAAATGTCGTCAGTGTTCTAATTACACGGGTGGAAAATTCCTCGTATGTTTCTTTGATGATACTGAAGTTAATCGCTTCTCTGTGAAGTTTCAACTTCACTAAGTGAAATAAATTTTCTATAGGATTAATGTCCAGGCTTCTGGGTGCTGGCTAGTATCTGTAATAGCTGAGCACCCCTGCGTTCCAACATATTTTGTTCACAGACACAATTTTAACTTGGGTCTCAACCCTGAATCCATAACCGAATTGTTCCCGTTCTGGCCAGCATACACGTCGTCAAAGTAGTTCTCCACAAAAGAAGCAAAGAACTCACCATTCATTTTTTTTCATACTGAGTGCATTGGATAACTCCTTTTCCAAAGCTTATAGCAACAATAATAATTTTTACGACTCTCCCGCCGCTGCATACTTGTGAAGCCTTCCCTCTGTCCATTCTATTAAGACCAAGGGAGACCATATGGGTGGACTAACATGACGGATCTACCTAGGGAGACCATATGTGTGGACTAACATGACGTACCTACCTAGGGAGACCATATGGGTAGACTTACATGACGTACCTACCTAGGGAAACCATATGTGTGGACTTACATGACGTACCTACCTAGGGAGTCCATATGGGTGGACTTACATGACGTACTTATCTTAGGAGACCATATTTGTGGACTGACATGATGTACCTACCCTGGGAAACCATATGGGCGGACCTGCATTACGTCCCTACCCAGGGAGACCATATGGGTGGACTTGCTTAGGTACAGATAGAAAGCTATGTTGTTTTGCCACACATCCTTTGCATACTTAAACATTGCGTAAGTCCGTGTTTTCGCCCCAATTACTCTCGGGAAAACCATACTTGCAGTGTAAGGACACACAATTCTGTCCTTTTGTGACCTCACTAATGAAGTTTTCCTTACAAAATTATTTCTCGTGTCACACTTACTGAACTGTCCAAAATTTGTTGCCCCGGTTTGAAAAACCGCAGAACTAATGCCATTTCTTTACGTTATGCGATCGTAGACAAAACTGTTGAGACAGTGACACAAATTCACCTTCATTTTTACACACCCCTACTTACCCCCCTCCCGATCCCAGTCCCCTCCCCCCTCAGTCAATGTTGCTGAATATTGTCGTATGTTTTACAGTATATTTCCGACCAAGATATTGCAACATTGAGATGGGGGGGGGGGGGGGGGAGGGGAAAGGGCGGCTTTTAAGCGGAACGTTTGGATAAGTTGTTGGAGTACCAAAAATGTCGCTTTGACTCAACAGGTTTTGTCCGAGATTGTACATGAAAACAAAAGAAATTAAACTAAAGAGCAGCGTTTTTGATACCTGTTAACAACAATTTTTACATCAGAATTAGCAAAGGAAGGAGAAATAAAAAATGCACAACCATGTTTGAGAAGCCATACCAGAAACTCGTGCTTTGTGTTTCATTTTTAGGGGGTTCGAAACACTCGCACTCGTCGATATATTACTTCCCACTTGTTAGAAAAACACTAATTCTCGGTAATATAGGCTTGAGACGAGCAAGAACAAAAAGGATTTGTCTGGTGGTGTACTAAGTTAAAACGATAGTTCTAAATTAACAGGATAAAGTTGTTGTATGTTCAATCATAGTTAATCGACGGACTGTTCATGAAACCTTAAAACCTTCAGAGGCGAGAACAATGTTGCCGCAATCGATGGTGAATTGACCGTGACAGCGCAAAAACCTTTTGTTTTCGCTTTGCACGGGTTCGCAAATTAGCTGCGCATATTTTAATCGAAAGATTTGATTGGTTATCTTCTCGAAAAAAAGGTATGTTTTGTGCACCGTCAAGGCCAAAAATACAGACAAAAACGTGAAACAAAAAGTTTCATAACCATCTCCATGCATTAAGTATGGTTCAATTGAATATAGCCATGGAGCGTCATTTCGTCGTCCATTCAAGGCTACAGGTCACAGGAACCAATGAAAAAAGCAATGATCTGGAATAGGTACAGGATTACTGCAAGGAAATTTCGCAGATGTTGATAAGGGGCTCCGCGAATATCCCTGTAATCTCAGTTGTATCGTGAACAGTGCATTCACAATTTATGTTTCCCAAACTACCCAGTTCTTTTAAGTTAACGTCGTAATATGTTTCAAGGAAGATAGCAATACCGATTGCTGAAATATGTTCATGCGAAAGCTCAATTGTGGGTTTCTTAAAAAAACTGACATTTGACTTGATTTGCGTTAATTGTTGACTTCAGTTTGCAGTGTCCCCAATTAAAGCTCCAGGGCTAGAACGACTAGACACTAAATGATGAAGTTCCTTTCCTTTTTTCCTCGTGAAGATAATCATTAATCCGCTTTTAACAAGATTTAACAAGAAAGTGATTTCTTGAAACTTGTCTAGTTTCAAGTTTCTCTCGTAGTGCCTAAACGCTCTAGTGAGGGGGGGGGGGGGGGGGGGGAATAATGTTCCCAGAACCGGGCCCCTTGACCCATCAAACTGACTCGTGCAGAAGATTGAACCTTACCTACAGATACAGATGCAGCTACCTGAGCGAGTTTGTTTCCAGCGAGATATGACGGCTCTACCGCCAGAGTTTGCCTCGCGCGCCATCACTAGGCAGGGTACTGGAGATCTGGAGCAGTAACTTCCCCTCTTTCTCACTTCTAGTCATATTAATGTGATTTTCCTTTTTCCATCCCGTCAGTCTTACAAGGAGTATGGAAACCTGAATGGCAGAAATTAGGTGAAAGAATCGCTACTTTGGTTAGCAACGAGGAGCACCCTATTGGGAATCACTTCAAACAATTTTGCTGGTCAATAAACATGTTCTGTAGGGAGTTGATTGGCTTTGGCAGATACGGATCCCCTTCCGACTACACTCCTGTCTGCACGCCTCCAGGGAGGTGCCCCTCATTTTCAAGTCCCCGAAATTACGAGGCCGCCTACGGCCTCGAGGACTTTGTCGAGGACAATCACAGACGCCAGTTGGAAATACTGCAAAGCGAGATCTTCAGGGAGTTAAACACTGCAACAGAATTTCTTTCTGATTTCTTCAACAACAACGACGTGCAGTTCAAAAATAAACTAAGACTTTGTTATGAACAGTGCTTCTATGACAAAGAACACAGCTTTTTGGCTTGTGTTTATGAGCTTGCTCACCACGAGCACGTCGACAACTTGCAGAGAGATGTTCAAAAGCTCAAAAGACTGCCGATTAAGTTGTTGAATTTGCAGATGAAGGATGAATGGTGGCTTGAGTTATTTGAACAACAGTCGTGCCGGACATCTGTCAATTTGGAGTCTCGGCGTCCATTTTCACAAGCATACTTGGATGGCACGCTGGATTCTTTTGATGTCCCAGATGGTGGTCTCAGCGGTTCCTACGACATGCTTAACGAGTTCGACGAACTTGGCAAAGAAGCAGAAGAAATTCCTCATGATGTAGATTTATTCCGTAGCCTTTGCATAGATGCGATTCGGCATCGCTCGCAAACCGTTGCCGCGGAAAATGGTGAACGACCACAGGATAAACTTAACACAGGACATCCAACGAACAATAACGTCACATCTGGTGCTTTGCTTAGTTCCAGTGCACCTGCTGGAGAAAGGCATCTAACCTTGGGGGAGATCATCGATCATTGGGACACAGCCAACAATCCTTCTGAGCAAGAAGCGGAGACGTCATTTGAAAACCCGTCTTTAACGAGAACGCTTTCTAAAAGCTACGGCGAGATTAGCAACAAAACTATTCTTCAGAATGGAGAGAGAGTGGAGGGAGAAACGTTTGAGGACCACTTTGGTCCGGCGCTGCAGAACATGAGGGACATTTTAAAGGTTACCAGTCCATTAGGTAAGTTGAAATGTTTGACTTCTTCCCTTCGAAAGATCACAAATGCTGTACAAGAGCTGCGCATGCGCAGTGGGAAAGATACTTTTGCAGCGGCGGTGAATGCGGAGGATCTCTTGCCGCTGCTCATCCTGATGATGCTTCAGCTGGATCCCTGGGAGGTCGCGGCCATGTGGCCACAGTTGAAGTTCACTGAGGACCTAATGGCGCCATTTCTGCAATCTGGTTGCCACGGCTGGGCCCTTGTAGAGTTTCAAATGGCGCAACGAATTTTACATGAGCTTTGTCAAGAGCTCCCTTGAGCCTCACTCGCTATTTGAGATGTAAAAAAGCAGTATCCCTGGGTAATAACGCAAAGATTGGCGATGTTTCATTCGAGTGGATGTTGGTGCTTGGAGCTTCCTCAGAATTTTGTTTTTCTCTTCCAATTCCGAGGGCCGTTTGTAATGGAAACGCCCTGGGCGAAATTTTGTTCTGCACGAACGTGCTAATACTACTAAAATCCAGCTTTATGGTAACCGTAAAAAGAAGAACTCAACCAGGAAAACCGTAAAAAAAAAACTCAATAATTTGCCGTTATTGGGGAAGTCATTGAGACCCCCAATATTCGGACGATAAATCAAGTTCAAAAATAAACTTTTCAAATGATGCTGTGCTGTAAATTTTAAATAGAAATATGTTTGCTCATCGTGGCATGTCTAATGCTCGTGTACAGAGCCACATATCAGTCGTTTACCCAACAAGCAGTTGTAAATTACTTGAAAAGATTGCTTAAGAAGAAAAAACATGCTTAGGCCGTGAAGGCCAGTTAACTTTGTGATACATGTAAAAGAGTTTCAAACGGCTAAGACATGCACAAACGAAAACACAAATCATTGTAGAGACTCGTTTATCAGTTAAAGGGCGCTCCTATCACCTACCGATAAGTGGCTTGGGTGCTTTTCCACTGACATATTTGTGGGAGCGTAGCCTAATAACGTATCTTTTTAAGTCACAGGAACAATTTTACTGCTTTAGAAAAAGTAACTGTTTGGAATCGACTACTTTTTGGAGGGCGCACAGGAAAATCCCTAGCTTACATATCAAGCGAAGTGGAAACCCATCAATCATTTTTTATTAATTACTAGTAAAACACGAAAAATATTTGGAGTATTCCTGTTCACAATTTTGCCAGCACCTCTTTTTTATCAGTCTCTGTTACTGTGTACAGTATCAAACGTAAGTACTGCTCTATACCTGCCAAAATTTGCTTTATTTTTTCTTCATTTTAATTATTGCTAAGATACATTCAACACCGTGCCCAGTGTCTCCTCTTTCAGTCCCCGAGAGCGAGAGAAGGGACCCTAGGAACGAGGTTGATGCTAATTTACCATTTTTACCCGGGCGTTTCGTTTATTGTGTGCTGCATCAACCAAGTCTCTCCCTCAACTGAAGGATTATTCTTAATTGTCACTTTGCTCCGAATGAAGTACAATCGTTCATTTTGGATACTGACAGCTTGATAGGGATCATGGGAAATATTTACCAATTATTCCATGGGCGCGCGTTGGATATGAGATGATAGATAGCCAACGAAGCGCGTAGCGCCGAGTTGGCTATAATCATCTCATATCCAACAAGCGCGAGTGGAATAATTGTTTTATTAAAAACGCCCCCAAAATATAGAAAACTAGACTACAATAAAAATAAAAAGGCCCAAAAAATCACGCATATGCTTGCCGTGTTTGTAGATCATGGTATAATTGCTCATAACCCATGATGGCTTAGCCAATCAAAACTCTCGAATTGCATTATCCAATGATCCAGTTTTTAATAAATATATATATAATTTTTTTTTTTAACCGAACCCGAATGTCTGGACTCGCAGGTCTCGAACATGGGAACGTTTGATTAATCAACCACTTAACCACTAAAGATCAACTGACTGGTAAGTGTGCCCATTATTTACCAAAACTAATTATTACATACATGAAATCATTGCTGAATAATGGTTAAGTCTAAACGCTTGACTTTAAAATGGTTAGCTTTCTCTTGAAGTTTGGTAAACGACATTTTTCACTGTGTAAGCTTGCTTCTTTGCAGGTGTTTAAAGAAGTGACATCCTCGTAGTTAGCGATGTGGTAGTCTAGTGGTTAAGTGAAGGGGTTAAAACAGTTCCTTCAGAGTTAATGCTTCGGCTTTAAATCCTGTCTAGTGGCTACTTTTACTTTTTCACTTTTTATTTGCTACCACAAGTCGTGGGACAGAGTAATCTAAATGGAGGATAATACTTTGTTTGGAGCAAACTGACAATGAAGGATAATCCTTCATTTGAGGGAGAGATCGTGTTGGCTGCATTGACCACTTTCATAAATGGCGACCACTGAATTTATTTTTCTTGTGTATTGATACTAATTAGACCTACTATTCCCAATTTGGTTTACATATTCTTTTGAATTTTGCGCATTGTAGCGAGGCAAGAAAGCGGCTTATTAGCAAAAAAAAAAAAAAAAAAACTTCAATGTTATATTTGGCCGCTATTAGGAAAAAGGTCTATAAGGAACGTTTTAAGTTAGCAAAATTATTAATCGTTTCACCCATAACACCCAGTTAGAGGAAATGGTCCATTCTCCCGATCTTACGTCACAAACTCTTTTGCATTACGTCAGGGCGAACACATCATGCCTCGTTCATCCAAAGAACTGCTTTTTTTTCTAGCATAACGAAACTTCAATGCGTGACGCATAAGAAAGCGAAACTTCGACATAAAAACGGTTTGATAGTTTTGCTATTAGAGATCGATTCACTTAATCAACGGAAAATATTTTATTTCAACATCCCGCGGTCCCCAAAGGCTTGTGAACAGGATTTCGATAAGTAAGTGAGAGATTTTCTTTGGGTGACGCGCGGTCAAGGGATTGGGGTGACTAAGAGAGGTTTTCCCGCTCGCGCCAATCCCTTAGGGTGCGTTTGATTGACCATATTCCGGAATATGAATACATGGAATAGAAGTTAGAAATCGTTCGTTTTTACGGAGATTCACATAAACTTGTCAAACACCTGCTAAAATGCTATTCTAAACATATCTTTATTATCCTTGTTACTTCAAAACGCCAGACGTACCGTTTTAAATCATCACTCCTCGTATTCTTATTCCGAAATAGGGTCAGTGGAACGCACCCTTAGTTTTTGACAGCGCTACCGATTTTACCCAGTCGAAAACTATCATCACAAATTTATACTTTCATTCACCGTAAAGAGTGTTTTTGAATATTTTGGTATGTTAATAAATATATTTGTGAGTTCACTCGTCCTTTTGTTTACTTCAGTTTAAGAAATATTTTAAATTAAAAGTAAGGGGCAGTCAGTTTCCAATTTTATAGCCACAACACCAAGATAAAATATTAATTTTCACAATATCGCAGTCCTGCTAAATAAGAACGCTATTATCCGTGATATAACCGGTTATTTTGTATTTACCAACCACATCCTGATTCTCAACTGTAAATACTTGTTCCACACGTAAGCTCCTGACTCTCCCAGTAGGCGTGAGCGAATTTACCTTATGGAAGGCGCGAGTTTTTTCATACCATCTGATCAAGCCGAAAAATCACAGATGTCCGCATGTAAATGATAAACAACCGATCGACGAGTCCAACTGTTGAAATGTTCAATCTCTCTCCATCAGCTGTACCAATCCAGAAACAGCAAAGACAGCGAGCACATTACAAGAAAGAACAGGATCCACACTCTGAAACTAGCATTATTCTTGATAGCCTGGTTTGAAAGAAAATCATTAGAGAGATTTACTATCGCGTTAAAGTACTGCTGTCATCAAAAAATCACCTGGTTATTTCAAGTGTGTTTGCTCAACACCTGACTGGCAAAATTTTGAGCTTTGATTTTTATCCAAAGGCTATTTATTTTGAGTTTAAGTTTTAGGTTTCACGGTCCGACATTATTCAAGTACAAAACTGACTGCACGATTGGACACCAGAGGGTTGGATCTAGGGAAAAGTGACGTCATTTACTTATTAGCTTAAACTGCAGATTATTATCAGAAACCCATAAGGGTTGAAACGTGTAACGCGCGTTCACAGCTTCCGAATATTCAGTGCGAACTGATTGGTTGAATGTTTCAGTGCTAAGTACCATATTTGGAAACCCCTCGCTCTTGTTGTTCCAAATATGGTACTTAGCAAATTGAATATTCAGAAGCTTGTTTCCCAGCACTCAAGGGGCCGTTACACGTTTCAACCCTTATGGGTTTCTGTTATATGTAAGAAACACTAGTTTGAAAGTCTAAAAGCCTGAAACTCCCGTTCAGCCGCGAACACACGAATTGCATTATTGGGGCCCCGTTTCCGAGATCTCGCCTCGCCTCTAAATCCTTTGTAAAATATCGATGTGTTCATATGAGAGGGCGGGTTGGCTCGGTTGCCGAGACCTCGGTTTTTCCAACCGGGATCTCGGTAAGCGGGCTGGAAATTTTGCCACATGAAGACTTCAGCCCGGTTACTGGGAGAAAAATAATACAATGCATTTTCGATATAGAACAGACATTCGATGATAAAGCTTCATTTGATAGTTAACGTTTTTGAAATTGCTTAAACAAAGAAAATCGAGAAATTCTAGCCAGCCTTGTTCGTTAGGTTTCACGTCTGAATGGTCGCGTCGCCATTTTTCATCTCGGAGACAGGGCTTAAAGTCGCCATAGAAACAGATTTCAGCCCGGTAAGCGAGCCATGTGAAGAGGTCCTTAAACTAGTGAGTCTTTGACGTTATTTTCTTCTCGATCCAGCTCTCTCAAGATTGTAAAGTTAGTATAATGGCGGGTCAATAAGTATGAAAATTCCAGTGAAAATAATCAGGTGCCTTTTTAATCAAGGCTTAAAACTTGGGCCATTTTGGTCTTTAGTTAACATAGTTTTGAAATCCAAAGGAAAAGAAAAATTGATTTTTGGTCACAGTAGCACTTTAACGTGACACGGCCCAGGCAGGCTACTGCTTGTCCTAAAAGCACAAAACTTTTCTGTATTTTGAAACGTTGTTCGATATCTGTAGCTAACAGGCAAGCAACCAGATACAGTAAAATCAAACATTTTGATCTTTTGTCGAGAGACAAAATCATTTTGTTTACAACGAACCGTTAAGGACTGCTGTTCCGACTGCGTAAAGTACTTTCGGGCTGTCTTAGGTTGGGACGCTCAGTGATTGGTTTCAACTGAAATGTCACGCCACATTCTCGTCCAATCAACAGTTGTTGCTCACACGCTTACGCTGGATGCACGTGTTTGCTTGCGTTATTATTGGCTCGTTTCACTGGCTCCATCCAATTTCATTGGCTAAAGGAATTACTGACATTAATCAACGGACATCGTATGTACACGTGAGCGGCTTTCACGACACAAACGAACGTCCAATCAACTCGTGCGGTCACACGTCAAACTCTCGTCATGATAACATCGCCACTGGTGTCTGTAGTGCGATGGTTCACACAAAAAATTGCGGCTTCAGAGTTCCTAATTTTCTTTCGAACAAAGAGGCGTATTGATAAATGGTGCCCCAAAGATACTCGGCAAAGATCCGAGTGCCCCTAACTGTTAACACCTCATATGTTGGGGCTACGTGTACAGTAATCCGTTAATGTGTAGGCCTTTTATACGAGGCAAAGCCTGAAACTGTTCGAACGTTTTATTGTCGCAAGTGTATGAAAGGTGATGGTGAATGCAAGAAGTATGATAATGGGGTGACACATTCTCAGTCAAAAATTCGACTGTTGCAAACAGGATTCGAGGCTATGAATTCAAGAGGCTCGACCACTGTCTCTACGCCCCTTTCATATTCTCCGCTGGAGGAAAAAACTGAAAGCGATCGAAAAATAGAAATTTGTCGACTGAATGATACTTTGCCAGAAATCCCTTCCTTGGCGCGAACAATACACGGCTTGTGCAAGAGCTCAAACTCCGAATATCCTTTGCTATTCACTTCCGAGCAACTTATCTCAGTGTTTTTAGTATATACTAAAACAACTATTCACCTTCATTTCGGTGGCTAGTAGTGGATATTAGGAAGCTTAAGCACGCACGTTTTTGAGACGTGGACAGCAACCGGAAGTGAGCCGTTTCCCTTTAATCCACATTTACACTGGTCGGTATCTTTCAGTCTCCATTAGAGATGATTAGTATAAAAATCTGGGAGACACCACTGTCCTGGCACGCGAAATATTCTATTCCGGTAGCCGTCCGCGTCTCAAAAACGCGCGTGCTTAAGCTCCCTATGTACTTCGCGCTTCGCGGCTCGGTAAATATCCACCGCTAGCCACCTTCAATTTGGTGAATAGTTGTTAATTATTTTTCTTGCGGCTGAATAAGACTCGTCGATGACCTTTTGGAAATAATAAAACCAGTGATACAGGAACAGTCAGAGTATCTCGGTCAAAGTTCCGTGTTTTGCAAATCACGTGATCAGAGCGCCAATTTTGATTGATTCAGAATATGAACAAGACTAGAACAAGACTGCGTAGCTGGCGGTTCGCAAGAGAACTCGAGCGGTTTTCGCCCGGGGAAAGGTTGTTCCTTTCCCCAGCCTTCTTGCGTCGCTCGAAATCTCGCCGCGCTCCAAAAAAAAACCGCCAGCTACGCAGGCTAGAACAAGACACGCTCACACCTCTAACGCGAATTTGCCAACACAAAAAGTTTGCGAAAATAGGGGCGTCTTATTTGTTGCCAGCTTACTAACGTGTCGCTGCGTCGTTCAGACGCATCACCTTGAGCTTGCCAATACGAGTTAGCCATCATTTCTCGGCGAAGGCTGCTGAATCGACGCCACAAGTGTGAACAATTCAGTCATAGGTGTGTTGCTCCCTTACCTCCCTAATTTGTTCATTTCCTCCTTGAACGTTTTCCGTTGTACCAATTGCTGTTTCATGTATTTTATCAATCTGGGCTGACTGAAGCATGCAAGAACAACAGAAACCAAAAGGTTAAAGCAATGAGAGGTACAAAATCCAGGTGATCTGGTGACGTAATTCGGAGGACTGGGGAAAAAAATTTTAACGCTGTATCCCACAACCGCGCGCGGCCTTATTTTCGAATTCAACATGGCAGAGGCGAGGTTAGAGCTCGTCGGATCTACTTGAATGTTCATTCAGTAACATGAAATGTGTTAGACACGGAATGATCTGTTGAGTTTTGGCGATGGAAATACTGCAGGCAGTTTGGAAACAACACGTAAGGCCGCGCGCGATTGTGGGATACAGCGTTAAAATTTTTCTTCCCAGTCCTTCAAATTACGTCACCGGATCACCTGGCTGCCACGGTTGACCTGCAAGCATACCACAACTATTGTAATAGGCCTTATTCACGATAGCCGCCATGTTGGTTTTCAAATTGCCATGCAAATTAGCCATGTGTTATGCTGGGGGGCAAACATTGGAAAAAAGGCAAATTGCGGAAAATCGGCTCGTCGAAATATTGAAGTAACTTTGCTAAAAGTGCATTTTAGAATTTAGAATTACGTACCTTTTGTAATAATTTTATATCTTTTGATTGCCTTTGATATTTTGACTTACTACTTCGTTACCTGCCCATTTTTCACTAAAAAACCACCGAAGTAACTTGTATTCTGTTTTACTACTTAGGTGATAAACATTCAGTGAATGTGAAACAAATCATCTGTGTGGCTAAGATGTTCGTTATAACCTCTCGTACTTGTGTTGTTTGCCCCCTCAGAAGTGTGTGGCTAATTTGCATGATAATAGCAAATCCAACATGGCGGCCATCGTGAATAAGGTCTATTAGTTTACTCTTGTGACTATGCCATGGCTTAGCGCTCTAAACACCCATTAGGGACCTTAAGATCTAAGACGACGACGGCCGCGAAAAACGCCATTTAATATTGCTAGTTTATGTTTCTTAAAGTGTTTTGTGATTATTCCAGTTTGTTCAACTTTCACAAACTATCAAAACTATCCAGGAACTGAATTGGGAGGTACAGTGTTGAAAGTAAGAAAGAAAATCAAAGATTTGCCCTTGTGCGCTCGCGTCTTCAACTTGAGATTTGGTCATTTCACGTTGCAGATTGGCGGAGAATGGGAAATAAGGGTACAAATTTTAAAGCGCACGTGCAGAGCCATTGTTTTGCTCATTAATGTGTATTGTCTGGTGGCGTCCTCGCTGAGGTTGCCGTCCTAGATCTTAAGGTCCCTATTATTTCTAGGCAGAGAACCCATCAAAACCTACGGCATTATGGGTTGGTGAAAGTAAGAAGTAAGGTGTAGGAAGGAATACGGCGAGAGCTAAGAAACCGCCTACAAATTTAATCATTTTAGGAGCATTTCAGCATGAAAAATGTACTGCAACTGTTGAGGAATTAAACACTGGTTGCGGTCACACTTGAGAGAAACACAATGTAACACTATTGTTGACACTACCACTACCACTACCACTACCACTACCACTACCACCGCCACCGCCACCGCCACCGCCACCGCTACTGCTACTGCTACTGCTACTGCTACTGCTACTACTACTACTACTACTACTACTACTACTACTACTACTACTACCACCACTACTACTACTACTATCTTTATTTCATCAAGGGGTCACTTTCACTTCAAGTGGTCTTCCAGTGAGCCGTAACAATTAAGAAGACTATTACGTAAGTTACAACAATATCTAAAATTATATTAATTGGTGATCTTAAAATACAGTAATGGAAGCAGTTCAATGAATTTTGATTAAGGATTTACAATATACTTAATATTATTTACACAAGCTCCTAGAATTTACACAATAAAAATTGTACGATTTTACTAAAAGTGATATAATTCACTTAGAATATCTTTGAAGAACGATTGAAAAAGAACTAGGCTTTCCTGTTCTTCACTACTCAAGTGTCAACTCTCTGGTGTACCCCTCGGGGAACACTGAACAATAGAACTTGATTTTAACACTAGTGTAAACTCCCTAATGAGAACGCAACCATTGTGGGTAGTAGAGAGGAAAATATCGTAGGGTACACTCGTTCTACGGTTAAGCGAAGCTCTGGTCACTTCACGTCCTTTTGAGGTAAACTATTGTACGGAACCTTTGCTTTCTCTCGTACTTTTTTTCATTGTTGTTCTCGAACTCTTCAACATCGTCAAAGCTTGAAGTAGGTTTGGTACGTGAATGTCAGTTTTTCTTCGAACTCAGGTGAAACAACCATAGGATATCAGGAAAAAAATATATTAATACGTAGAAACAACTCGCCTGATGTGAAGGAATCCGGAATTCAGAGCGTGGAATCCATTCTATGGAATCCAGAATCCATAGATGTCGACGGAATCCAGGCTCTATTTCTGGCGGAACCCGTGGGTGGTCGACCCGGGATCCGGGATCCACTATTCGGGATCCGGAATCCACAGGCTGGGGGCCAGCTGGATTCCTTTAGATAAGGCGAAAGAACAGGGTTTTCTGGCAGTGTCAAAACTCGGATTCTTTATTATAATCACTTTTCTAAAAGTGTTCTTCCTAACCTGATGTAAGACTTTTTCAGAAAATACTTCTTGCAGCTGAGATATCTCTACCACTTTTCCCTCTATCTGTCTAAAACAGAAAAAAGACATTTACTACGTTTCAGAAATTTAAGTCACTTGGGCAATATCATAATGTAAAAGGATAATCTGTACACTTCGAGCAAATTCTTCACCAAATTGTTAAATATCATGCCAAATTGGACTCAACCTATATGACGCCAAGACCCGGAACTAAATCTTTGAAGGTGAGTTGGGGGAAGGGGGGGGGTATGGGTTTTCAAGGGGTGGGGATGCTCGTCGTCTCACTTAGTGGTGCAAATTTCGGATTTTGGTCTCACTTAGGGTGTTCTGGGGAAAATACCATCATATGTAGCCCATATGTGGCCGTAAAGGTCTTGTTTAGGGTTTCACGCGAAGAAATATAAAATTCTCTACTTAATGTTTTAAATATGGTCTCCTTTTGGGGTAAAAAAATCCAGGCAAGGCCCAGATTGGTCTCCTTTAGGGGTTTAATTCAAAAGTTCCGCCGAGCATCCCCACCCCGGGGCGGATGAGCGCTCTCGCCACGGCACTTGTTCCTCAGGGTTAGCACAGGGTTTCAGGCATGACGGCTCGAATAGAAGAAGAGGTAGTGAAGGCCCTTATGAGAATCTGCGTTTTCAAGCTTGAAATTTTGTCTTTGACATAAACATGTATTCTTTAACCAATACCGCGATTTTCATAATTCAGCGGAATCCCACCACCAAACTGCGTTTTGTCTTCCATCGATCAAATTTCCGAACAGATCGACTCCGCCTCCCGAAAAGTGAATTGGAGTTTTTGGATGCTTATAACCATATAACCATATAATCCGGATGGAATGATCGTTGCATATAAAAGGTAAGCGATTTTGCGAATTTAATGACCAACCGGATGAGAATGGCCCGTAAGATTTACTCATTCCATCCCGCATCCATACTTGTGAGAAAGGGCCTGGAAACCAAACGATTCTCGCAAATGGTAAGGGCATTTCCCGAATTCCATTCCGAACGGAAAAACAGGACTACCTCTGGAGGTTGTCCACAAATTCCGAAAAGATTTTCCGGAAAATTGCCTTTCCATTTGACCTCAAACCGAAGTTTCCGGATTTTTTGGCAAAATGGTAAGCACCCTTTCTTCAGTACAAGGATTCGTACAGATTCCATCGCTTTTCATCGGTGTACGAATGTACCATCCATGGTTTCGGGTCAACTCTCGGCTTGGCGTCGGAAGTTTGTTTGATGGAAGCCAAAACGCAGCTTGAAGACAAGATTCCGCAGAATTATGAAAATCGCAGTACGACGACTTGGCGGTTTATTGAGTACATGTAACATACTAATATTTATATTATTACTAAAAGGAAAGACCAGCCAAATTTTTCTACGCTCTTTTTTGTCTATTTCTCTTTCAAAATGAGTGGATCTCATGCTACCAGAGTCAACATTATTTTCCTTCAGTTCTTATGCCAGAGAAAAAGTAAAGTCACTGCTTAAGAGCCAGAAGGCCCATCAGGCCGGCGCTTATCTCCGGTTACTGTAGCATGAAGCGACTAGCAGTATTTCTACTCCCCCCTGGATGGAATGCTAGTCCATCGCAGGGTTACCCCCAGCATTTCGCCGGTACCCATCTATACACCTGGGTGGAGAGAGGCATCGTGAGAGTAAAATGTCTTGCCCAAGAACACAACACAGTGTCCCCAGTCAGGACCCGAACCTGGACCACTCGATCCGGAGTCGAGCACTTTAACCATGAGGCCACCGCACCTCTCACTTATGACAGAGAACTAGATAAGAAATTTATTACAACAACCTTTTCGAAATGAGTACCTCACTTCATCCACTAAACTGTTCATCTCTGTGAAGAGCCTTTTGTTTTCCATTTCAAACTGCATGGGAAAAGAAACCTTCATGATATCATCAAGAAATGACAAATCCCTCAAGACAAAATTAATCATTAATTACCTTTTATTTCAAACCTTTTCTTTTTTTTCATTTCAATAACTTAAGGGCCCTGGAGTTGTTTCAACTTCAACTTCAGTGCCCTCAACCATTCAAGTAGAATGTTCAGGTTAGTGATATGCAACCTTGCGACTGGTTGATTTCCATCCAATTGGTCAGCCAATTGTCACAGTAAACATGGCTGTTGAAAGTGGAAGCGCAAACTTGTGAAAGATGACTTTGTGCTAATTTGTTGATTTCAGTTTACAGTGTCCCCAATTAGTGCTCCTGTTCTAGAAGGCTAGACACATAAATAAAGTACACATTTGCACTCCCATGTAGTATTTCCCCTTAAATCCCCTTTCACTACCTGTGTTTCAAATATCGCCACATCCTCCTGCAAACTTTTTAACAACCATGTTCAAATCATTTACAAACATGAGATCCAGAACAATGTGCAAAACAAAAAAATAAGCTGCCATAAAAGTATGAGACCAAGGAAGAAAGTACTTAATAGTCTGCTAAAAATCCACATCACATATTAACAATCATATTAACTTTGTTGTCGTACAGACCATCTGTACTTCTTCGGGCGTCAGTTCATCATCTTCACTTGTGGGTAGAGCCAAATCCAGCCCTGGATTTATCTGCTTGTTCGCATTTTTCGACACATCGTCTGTCAAATTTACTAAGGAAGAATCCAATGCTGCTTGGTTCTTTACCCTGTTTTGATCAGGTTGAAGTCTAGAGCTGTAATAAAAAAAAACAGACAGGTTTAGACATGGTGGCCTACAAGAAAGGCATATTTATTTATTATTAATAAATTTATTAAGGAAACACAAAACAAACATTTTCTTCATCAAGACCTGCATTATACATGAAGATTTCCTAAAGGATTGTACAAAAAAATAGTGGACATCAAGGACGGTACCAACTATTGTTATTGCACATATGTTCTGCGCATCTTGAGATACTCGGGTTTCCTATGAGTGGTGTTTTCTAATGCAGGCCTTGATATTTTTGCACAGTTTAAAACTATGTGAAGAAAGGAGAATTTAGCAAGTGCTCTTGGTATCCAAAAAAAAAAAATAGGGGGTAACCATGTACTTTTCAGGTAATATTTCAAAAACGAGTGTGAGTGCTTGGATTTCCAAACGCAAGAAAACACTTGAAACTACGAGGCCGCAGGCCGAGTGGTTTAAATGTTTTCATGCCTTTGGAAATCCAGTGAAGCACAATGCACAAATTTTTTTCATTACTTCTCCAACAAAAGAAATTATAACATTTTTCAATCACTTTTTTTCAAGTCAAATATTTTTTGTACACCTCATTGTTGCTCAGAAGCATGCAAGAGCTGTGAACAAGCACTCATTGCCGTGTCAGAATAGAGAGTGCAAAGAACATATTAGGATCCCCTAAGAGCATAACAACTTGGAGGGTTGCAATGTAACATTAAATGTCCATGGAAATTAAATTAAGTTGTGTGTCTCAGTCATGACTGTTTCAGCCGTGATTTGTAAAATTGTAGATTATAATTAAGAGCCATTTTGTACTTGCTTTTTAAATTAATTAATTTCAAAACAAGTTTGAAATTATTGATTAATTTTATAGTGAATCAACGAGTAGCGTTTGATTGGGTTTCAAACTCGTCCGCGTGACCAAAATGGGGCATTATAAAGCTTTTTACAAATATTGCTGATTAATTATCTTTAAAAAATGTGTGGTTTACCCCTAATCTTCTTTTTGGATTTCAACAACACTTGTCAAGATCTGCTTTTCGGACATAAAAATATCGGTTGTACGTGTAAGTTGAACACCGTTGCATGGGTTGTTGAGTTGACGTATTTACACCTTATTGTCAAAATAATGTAAAAGTTTGTTGGGTGGCCACGGTAAGGCGTGTTGCACTGTAACCTAGTTTTAAAAAAAAAGAGATTTCCTCTTTACACATGTAGGCTCCCTTACATGCGCTTCTTGTCCACTGCTCTCTTGACCCTGATGGCTCTCTGTTCACTGTACAATTTGCAGACCACTAATCGAAAAAAAATCATGTTGTCAACAACACAATCAGCTAATGGTGCAGTTCTTTGTGACAATAAAAGGGCTGCAACCTACACCCAATTACCAGTAATTTTTGCAACAACAAAAAATGTCCAACAATCATTTTGAGTCATCATTTTGAATCCTTCCACTTAGAGGCCCTTGAAACCACTTACAGGTACAAGGTTGCTTAAAATGTTGCCTCATTAGATTCCATGAACCTAGTTATTCTGACGAATCTTAAAGTGGTACTATGATCAAAAAATCATTTCCTTTTTTTTCTTCAGATTTTGAAAGCGTGTTCGCTTAACACCTAACTGGCAAAATTTTGAGCTTTGAGTTTTATCCAAAGGCTGTTTATTTTGAGTGTAAGTTTTGGATTTCATGGTCCGCCATTACTCACATTCAAAACTGGCCGATTGGACCTCAGAGGGTTGGATCTAGAGACAATGACGTCATTTACTCACTAGCTTAAAATTTCAGCGTGTAAACACAATTTATTATGTAATTTTTTTTTATGCAAAACATGGGTTGAAAAGTCTGAAAGCCCGAAACTCCCGTGCTGCATATTAATTAGGTCGTGTACACACGTATTGCATTCTTAAACTAGTGAGTGTTTGACGTCATTTCCTCCTCAACCCAGCTCTCTCAAGATTTTAAAGTTAGTAATGGCGGACCAATAAATAAGAAAATTCCAGCTAAAATAAACAGGTGTCTTTTTAAAATCAGAACTTAAAACTTGGGTGAGTTAGTGTTTAGTTAACATAGTTTTGAAATCCAAAGGAAAAACAAAAATTTTTTTTGGTCGTAGTACCACTTTAAAAGAGAAGGAATTTCACCTTTCAAATACAGTCCCAACATTCCCAAAACAGCCTCCCTGTGAGTCATCACTTGATCACTTCTCTTCTGCTGCAAAGCTGTTAAGAATGACAACATTCATAAATGTACTGTCAAACGAATACCATTTTTAAATGTTCATTTATTTTGCACATTTTTATAAAGTTCTACACAGTACACTTTAACAACAAAGAAAAAGACAGGTACGTTCCATGTAGAAATGATAGGTTATAATCATGATTAGAAAGGATGATATGAATTATAATAAGAGCAAATAGACCTTTGCATGAAGCACGGCATTTCATCTACTGTACATCTAAATCTACTGTACACCTAAATCTACTGTACATCTTAATCTACATTGTACGTGTGTCAGCACTCGACAAATTCCTTTTGACTTACATGTATGGCTGTTTCTGCTTAGGTGGCCTCATACACCATAAGCCTTTTTTAGAGACATTACCCCGAGCCAGCCACTTTTGTAAACGGTTTAGGGTTGTTTCTTTACTGGTTAAACAATTTTGACCTGTGACCTGTCACCTGTGTTTTGTACCTGCCCTTTTGACAGGGACCAGCAAAAAAGCTCATTACAATCCATACCTTCACCTTTGAGAGAATTTATAGCTACTGAACAAGTTCTCATGTATGTTTCTGCATCTTGATCTATTTGATCTCGTTCACTGTCTGTCATGCTGGACACCTCCAAGTTTAAATGGCTAAGAAGGAAAAAAATTCAATATACAGCGATATTATCATTAGCCTTTGTAGCTGGAAGTTCTGCGAAGCCGTGAGAAGGCAAACTGCAAGCTTAAAAATCTGAGATACATGTACTGTGAATGCAAACTATCTGTAGTAACTGCAATAAAACGTGGACATCTAGGTGTTTCCACAGGCAATCACTTGATAGTGGAGTTGGGGCAGGGATGGAGAGGGACATAAAAGGAAATTACCCATACTGGCTTAAATGGTTAAGAAGGGTTTTACTTATTTTAAGAGAAAAACTTCTTAATATCTTTCACTTATCACAGTAACAGCAGAGCTCAGGCACGCGAAGAGTAAGATTTTTTGGGAAATATATCCATGCAAGAAATTTTGGTTATGACTTCACGTACGCCTGTACAGACTGTCGGGGTGGAGGTAGGGAGGCAGGACAGCTTCTGGGGATGGGAGTGTTTGGGCAATTTTCCTTGGCAGGAAATTGCCATGCAGTAATGTATTTGGCAACCCGAATGTTTCTGGCAGGAAATCATATAGCAATTAGTGACAACCAAGGGGATAAAGCACAGGAAAGAAAGAGAGAGAAGAGGCGACGAAATTTGAGAAATTTAAGTGAAGAAATCCTCGCGAGAAGCCGAGGAATGAGAAGAAGAGAAAATATCAATGAAAATCAACGTAAAGCTCAGAGAAATTGAGCGAGAGACAAAACACTTATTTACAACAGTCAGGTAATGTTTTCCTTCTTAATAAATTATATGCATCGCTGCCTCACATATTTTGTAAAACTAGCTAAAAAACATAGGCCTGAAAACGTTTGCAATCCTGACATATTATTTCAACAGTCACATTTATTAGGCTTTTTGTGTGAAATGGATTTCCAGTTGTAAGCTGCTTCATTTGACTGTGAAATTGCAGTCAAGTAAGCGAATTTCCTACGCTTCAGGTTGATTTTTTAATTACCGGTAGTAAAGATTTTGCTGTTGTTCTGAACTGAAGAGAGAGGGAGTAAAGATTGTCAGTCAAACAGAAAAGGTTGTGAAAGAGATTACTGCGCATGTAATTTCAGTTTTAGCTGTTGATTAAAATTGTTGGTTAATTTGTTTGCAAGCTTGTTTGTTTACTGCTGTACACACAAATGACGGTTACATGTAATTTTGTATTTCATGCAGAAGCACAATTATTTCCATAAACAGTATACAATCTTTTTTTTTGTAGATAAGTACTTTTTTTTTATACGTATGCTGTCACTGTAAACTGTACACACTAATGACGATTAATTTTGTATTTTATGCAGAAGTATAATTATAATAATTTGTAGATAAGAACCTTTTTTTATAAGAACGCTGAGGCTGAGATTAACCAAAATTATAACATTCATTCAGGCTTGTATTTTAAATGAAAGCATGAAATAAAGGTTAAGAAATGTGGGAATATCGGCTCTGTGGTAAAACAGCATGCCGAAACCACAGGCCACGACATACACCCAAATTATGCAAGCATTTTGGAAACAGGCGTAAAAACCAAAAACAAATAAAGGATTTTTCTAGAGTCGTTGCATTCGTTCCTCGAGAAAAACTCTGTCAACGAAAGAACACGATAACTTTTGAGTTGTTAATATCAAATAGTTGCTCCGTCTGGCCAATTAAAGCACTCCTTCCAGATTCTCCACATCTGAGCATTTGAACAAAATGACACATGCCATGGTTGTTATTTAATGCATTAATATTTCAACATTCGTTTTCACTAGCATAAGCTTATGCTTGTGCTTGCGTCACTAATGAAAACCAGGCTTAAGGGCTAGAGCTTCCCCCCCCTCCTGGGGTAGGAGTGGGGGGAGTACTCTCTTATATACACTATATACCGGTAGGTATGTGCCGCCCGACTGGGTAGGGTTTTTTTGGTATTGTGATCCTTAGATATTCCTTAGATACGGCCTCACAAAACGAAAAAGATACGGTTTATTAAAACTGTACTACACGCTTGAATACAGTCGTTTTCAAGTTAAACAAAGCAATTTTAAAGGGACCTTTATAGCTTGCATGGGCCTTAAAGAGGGTATTGAATCTCGATTTTCTATCCTTTAAACTTGACTTAAACCAGGAAAATTTAGTACCGTATGTGTGATATGCAGGGTAATGTTAATTTCACTTTGAACGTTGCAGACGGTCTTGTAATCAGAAGGTCTTGAACAATAATGAAATACTGGTGCTTTGCCCTTATTAACAGTTGAACAAAAAATGTGTTAAATTAGCATTGTACCAGTAACTAAAATGCAAACTTCACAAACCCAAAGTAGAACATTTGAAATTTCTTTCCATAGTAAACGTTGGATTGTTTTAAATTTCTTACCCCAAGTATAGGGGCATTTGATCTCAACTCTGCCTCAGGGGGCAGGGATCTTGATGCTTTTTGACCAGGGTCTATGTCAAATTGCCCACCCTTCCCTGGGACCTGGGGTGTAGTGTTTCAATTGACTGGTGCATTAGGCTTGTCTAAATCTATATATTATCTGTTCTTTCTTTTGGAGGAAGTCAAAGTAAAAAAAGCAAAACAAAAATACACTCTGTCAGCTAAATAATAATTATATAAAAATGTTAAATAACCTGAATGGACTAATGTAGTCTCTTTGATGTTCCAACAAAAAGTCCCTCAGTTTAGTGATGTTGATAAGCTGTTGAACAAAACAGTAATTTTACAAAGAAAGAACACTTTTTGTTATGTTGTATATTCACTACTTGCACAAATCCCATAATACACCTCTTTTACCCCCAAAAATCTGCATAGCCATTGTTTTCGACGTCTCTTGGGACATTTTCATGTCCCAGGAGAAATTGCAAACAATGGTTATGCAAAAGTCTTGGGGGGTAAAAGAGGTGTACTATGGGATTGTGCAAGTAGTGACTTGCAGAAAATATCCATCCCCAGCCCCCCCCCCCCCCACCCTACCCCCACGGAAAGAATTTTGCCTTGACCCTATTCTCAATCGGACGATCTTACTTCATAATCATCATTAGTCTTGGACAAAGTTACTCAACAAAATGACTCTTAATTGTAAAGTTTACCAAGGTAATCCGAACTTGAAACCGTTCCTTTTCCTATTCCCACTAGTTTAAATGTTACACAAGCTCGGAATAACGCACTTTCTATTCCTTTCAGTTGCCCTCCTTACCCACTATTCCCACATACACTGTACATGACTGTAATTCTGCTGACATGACATCGAACCTTTCATAGCTACCGCATAGCTGACCATCTTACCACTTCTTTCGCCTTTGTTCCAAACTCACTCCTCCGTTTGTTTGAGTTCAAAATGTCTCTAGGTGATTCGTTGACACCTTGAGCCTTATTTTTGGTTCGAACAGTTTTCACAGTTGCTTTAAACAGAGCTGTTCTATCCATTATTGTTTCCCGAAAGAAATCGCTGAACGCGAAAATCGACCAGGCAATCTACTTGGTAACCGTGCCTGTTTGCTTGGTAGCCATGAATCGCGTTGAACAAACATGGCGGAGCGATGTATATTGGATATCAGTTCCTTCATCACCCTTTGGTTGCTGCTAGGGAGGAGTTTAGGTGATCAAGTCGGCGACAAAACATGCTTTGATGAATCTTGTGGCAGAAAATTTGATCCAAAAGGACCTCTTGTCAAGTGCATTTACTTGTAAGGTTACCGATGTTATAAGTTAGAGACAACAGGGCCGTTTATACGAGAGAAAATAAGCCGCGGCTAACTCTGGCCGCGCCTTACGTAAGCCGCGAACACCCCGTATAAATGGTGCAAAATCTACGTTCACGGCCTTCTCAAGCCGCGGCTTATCCTGGCCGGGGAGTTAATACTCGTATAAATAGTTCCTTTCGCGGCTAACTCTGGCCGCGGCTTACGTAAGCCGCGAACACCCCGTATAAATTGTACAAAATTTACGTTCACGGCTTTCTCAAGCCGCGGCTTATCCTGGCCGGGGAGTTAATACTCGTATACACTGTAAATAGTTCCTTTCGTGGCTTACGTAAGCTGCGGCCAGAGATAGCCGCCGCTTATTTTCTCTCGTATAAACGGCCCTAATTTCTCTCAACTTTATAGTGTGTTACTAGTTCTGTGCAAATGCACTTGATGTTGCTGAATGTCTAAACCTGTCTGCTTCCCACTCACTTATGCCAAGTTTCAGTAATGTTACTAAACGTTCCGCAACCGGCAAATTAAGCTTAGCTTACTGTATCAGCAGACTTCGAATAGAATCAAGTATTTAAGACAGGGTGCATGGTTTGTCGTTCTCATAAGTTACATGTACATGTACGTATAGAGTAGTAAGACTGAACATTTTCACATGCTAAAGGCAGCTTTTTTTTCTCTGTTTTTTGAAACCTTAAGTATTGATCCAGCCTGAGTTATTAAATAACGATAATGAATTCAGAGCTTCCCAACATATAATGTTGTTTTAAGCAATGTTTACCCATATTTTTCTTCATTTCAATGTTGGGTGTATTTCAAAGTTACTTACATTTCATTCTTTAAAAAAAAAAACCTTAATAATAAAAATAAACAAAAAATGAACACAAAGGTCACTCTCTTCCCAAAATTGTTTAATCATGGTTATGTCAGTGAGCCCCATGTTTGGTACATGTATATTATTGTGAATGATAAATTATTAATTTTCAGACCATTAGAGTTTTTGAAATGTGAAAAGCCTATGTGGGTAACAAAAAATGAGACTGCCGGAGATAAAGCTAGTCCTGGATGCACAAAAGAAGTAAGTCAATTATTTATTTTATGAACTTTGTTCTGGTAAGTTGAAGCACACAGTTTACATGTACACGTACATGCACACTTTTCATTTGAATGAAAGTTTACAGAACCCATTGACTCCTGTGATTGAGACTTAATTAAAGTTGAAGTTGAAGTTGTTCAATTCCTTCTCTGTCTTTGTTAACATTCATGTCGAGCGAGCGAGCGAGCGAGCGAGCGAGCGAGCGGTTGTGTTGTGAACTGCTCCAAAGTGTCAAGTAGACATAACTTGGACAACTTGTTAGAGATGCCTACAGACACAGTTAAAAGTCTCAGGAAGCGATTTCACTCTGTCTGACACCAGATGATTTTAGTCATCGACTGAGGTCATCCAAGGGCATCTCACGAGCCAATGGGTTAAAAGAGAATGGTAATTTGCATTTTTAATTAAGGTGGCTCAAACCAGTTTCAACACTTGAAATAAACGTTCTTATTAGAAGGAAATAAATGACACTACAAATGTTCACTTTATCACTTAACAGGAGTGTTATAGTACGATATCAAACACCAATTATTGCTGAAAAAGACTCGGTCATTTTTGTGACGTAAAAAGTTACCGTGGCAATGGGAAAGCCTTGCAAAAACACCCCATATTTTGGTTCTAGCTGCTCATATCTCAAAAGCAAATTCGGTGACCCCCCTTTTTAGTTGTGGATATGTGAAGCATATCTGTGACTATCATTAGGGGTGTGAACAAATCGATAAGTCAATGACCAATGTCGATTTTTTCAAGACATGCTAATTTGTCACTCACTCAGTTGAATTCAAATCAATATGGCAACGATCAATATCAATTTGCCAACGTTTTACTTTCTGAAGTAATGCCGCAATGTCATACATTGAAATATTCTTCAACATTTTTTCTTTTGTTCGCAATCGGACGGGATTGGTGCTCATTGCAGTCAGCATGTGTTACCGAGCCATTGTTCAGTAGAAGACTTAAGGTGTCACGATGTTATGTGTGTTAAAAATGAATGCAAAGAGATATTTGCTTGTTGTTCTGCCAAGTTCACAGGTCCACTCATATTAGCAAAGAAGCATGATGTGACGTTGCTGCAGAGAGTGACAACTGCGTTCACCTAAAACAAACTACTGCTCTTTTAGTTTTTTGTTATTATTTCATCATTCTGTTGGTTGTATTCAATACCTATTAGGTATACTTATACCACATTTAAAAGCTAAAGGTGCGTAAATGTAAAAGATGGGGTTCAAAGCTCTCGATAGTTGTGTTTACATAGTTGAGAACTATCCAGTTGTTTTCGTTATCACCAAACAGTGAACAGTGAAGCATTCCTTTACGATGAGAATCATGAATTGACCTCTTTAGCTTGCAAATTTTCCCATTGCAGTTCACATGATGTTCTCGAGGAAGTTCTCCTTTTTTTTTCATAAGTCATTCGTAAATAGGCGCGTGCATAAGTCAACATTTGAAAGAAACTGTTATCTAGGGTAACATCACATCGTCTGAAATGGGAAGAACAAAACGTACAAGCTGAAGAGGTCAATTTATTCTTTCCTAGCAAAATGGTTATCCTCTGGTACTTTCATGGGCTGTTAACAACCTCTTAAAAAGGTTAAAGGAGCTGAAAACACTGGTTGGCAATTATTTTCATGTGGCTCTTTTGCATGTTTTATGATCCATTCCAGATTTCGTGAAAGGTTGAAAAGTTTTGGAAACTGAGGCATTTGTAGCCGTTTACATAGTTGAGGACCCTTCAGATATTTGAAAATGACCTGGTGTAGCCTGCCAATGATAACGCATTCTTTTTAGAAAAAAATCAAACACAAATTCAGTTTCCTAACAAAATCAGAAAGCAACTGATCACAACAGAACTGCCATTTTGTAAGCAATGTTCATGTATTTACGACTTCTTCACAGTTGTCCTTTGATTTATTTCTAAAATGTAATCAGCATGTCAGAATGAAACTTTCTGCAAAGTTAAAAAAAATTTTGTGTAGCAGATTCAGAGCCACCTTAATTAAATAATTGAGAATTTAAGGTACATGTAGCTCTGAATCCGCTCCACAGAATTCTTTTAAACTTTGCAGAGAGTTCATCTTGGCCTGCTGATCTCTTTTGTGCAATAAAAATTTGGGGTCACGGAGTTCGTTTTTCAGATATGAGCAACTAAAGCCAAAATATACTGCTGTTTTTGCAAGGCTATAGTTACGTCACAAAAATGACTGCATCTTGTTCATCAATAATAATTGATGTTTCACGTGGTACATGTACCATAACATCAATTGCTGTTACGTGATAAAGACAGCTGGTGCTGCAGTGTCAATCCTTCTAATGACAAGGTGTCTTGAAAGTGTTGAAAGTGGTTTGAGCCACCTTGACCCTTTAAGCCCAAAGGGGAACCCTATTAACGAGTTAAAGGGGCTATGTCATGCAAAATGATGTACATGTAATTTCATGACACTCAAAATGCCCAAAAAGTAGAACGGAACATTGCAATAATGACTTAAAACTCTTGAGTAACATATAAGAAATACAGCAAAAGGAAAGGGAATCATGGATGGACACAAATGGACAAGATTGAAATTGATTGCATTTGAGTAATCTTGAAAAAAGTCGGCCCAAGGTTTTTCAATGTGGTGCAGTGCGTGTGTATGCGGCTGAATTAATGTGCAGCACAGGAAACTTAAACTCGTGTTTTGCATAATAATATAATAGGCATGCTCAATGTTAAGCTAGTGAGTGAATAACATCAGTTTTCCCTAGATCCTACCCTCTGAGGTCCATTCGGTCAGTTTTGAACACGAGTAATGGTAGACAATGTAATGCTAAACTTGGACTAAAAGTAAACAGTCTTGGGATAAGAATCAAAGCTCAGAATGTTGCCAGTCAGATGTTATGCAAACACACTTTCCAGGTTAAAGTAAATGAGGGACATATGACCAAGGTTATCCCGGCCTTTCTGTTCAGTGAATTTTGCATTTTATGGTGAACTTAGTACACTTTATTGTTCCATTGTAAGAATATTGAAATCCATGTTGCAAGAATATTTTGTGTGCATTTACTTAAATTTGAAATTCAAATTGTACTTGCAAATTTGCAACAGAAGGTAACATGCTAAAATTCAGGAATGTTATTTTATTCCAGACCTTTAAAGCAACTTTTTTAAATTGAAGGCAAACACCAGAAACTGAAATGGTGTCTTTCTGCTTAATATCTACTCACTGTAGCTCTCTCTCTATCTCTCTCGGGGTAGATTTTATTTTATTTTATTTTTCGGTCTTTCAATGATTGTTCAAAGTTGAAATCACTTTTAGAGATGAGAATGGTAAGTGTTGAGGACAAATCAAACAAAGTTTAACCTTGTAATGCCAAAGGGCTCCCCATTGACAAATAAAATTGTCTGGCGTTAGACAGTGAAAAAAATAATCTTTAAGTGGCCACTGGGAGTTAAAGGGTTAAAAGCAAAGCTACAGAGTGCTACAAAGCAATGTGCAATAATAGACCGTATTCATATTCTCAGTATTAGAATGGAACTACTGTAACTCTCATTGGAGGCTAATGTGGGGGAATATATTAAAATGTATTTGCATTTGAAAAGATTCCCCTGCATTAGCCTCCATTGCAAGCTAGTTCCAGTCCAATACTGAGAATACGAATATGTTCTATTATTTGTGAAAATAAACATGACATGTTAAATTCTGATAATTTTAGTTTGGAGGTTCCAAATATCAGGAAGTTGAGCACACAAAAGTGTGGTGTGAGGTGTTACCTGGAATAGAGTGTTATGGAGACAGGAAA
Organism: Montipora foliosa; assembly: GCF_036669935.1. Classification (NCBI taxonomy): domain Eukaryota; kingdom Metazoa; phylum Cnidaria; class Anthozoa; order Scleractinia; family Acroporidae; genus Montipora; species Montipora foliosa. Next base: position 10,727,468 of record NC_090874.1, on the reverse strand, counting down.
TTCCTGAGCTTACAAAAGTTTCCCTGCATTAAGTAAGTACACACATACATGTACGCATGTTTTCAACGGTTTGGTAAAAGTTTCTTTTGCTTATTATTATTTTTTGTTTTTCAAGCTTAACTTCTTCTAATGCAAAGTTTTGCCGAATATCCGAACAGCCTTTGGGAGTAGAGAAATTAACCCCTTTTTTTATTTTTGGTCTGAGATAGTGTTAATCAGCTTTTGAACAACCGGGCCCTGTTGTTTATGTATCATTGTGTATTTGTCACTGACTTATGTCCAGAAATGCAAGTATTCGCAATTGGCCAGCTCTCAGCTGTCTTCATAACTCAGTTGGTAAAAGTGGAGGTGGGGACATAAGTTTAAGACTAAGTTTTGGAATGGATCACAGAAGGGTGAAGGAAGAGGGAGAGGTTTAAGAGAAAAGGACACTGTAGGAAAAAATTGTGGGGGAGGGGGGGGGGGAGCTACAATTCCCCCAGCCAGCCCCTCCCTCTCCATGGCCCCTGGCTTAAGGTGCTCATCTAACTGCGATGATCTTTGGTAATGGTAATGGTAACTTTATTATTTTATACACAGTAAAACCTTCATCAAAGATTTTAAAATAAATATCCCTAACTGAACTAACCTAAATACTCGTAACTACATACTAAAAGTTGCATTACAGGGATGCTGTGTTAAGAGAAAGTCTTCTTCAAATAATTGGTCTGGGGCTGCGGAAGAGCTTTTTTTTATTTTCATTGTTATGTTGTTTCGAAACACAAATCTAGAACTCGGATACTCAGGGTTCATCCCATATGTAAAAGATTTTTACATTATAACAACAGCTGATACCAATCGTTGATATTTGAGTTTACGCCAACTTAGTGCCCGGAACAATTCATCGATATTAGAGTCAATTGGCACACATTAAAGCACGGGCTGCACAATTTTAACTTGTGTAGCTTTTCAGAGAAACCACTGCCGCAGTTGCCCTAGACAGTACTACGGTAATTAAAATAAGGTTTAACTTGGCCGTCGTATAAATTAATCAATATATTAAAGGGCATGAGATGTCGTATTCGTTTAATTGCGCCCAATGCAGAAGCAATCTTTTTGCAAATAATTATTCTGTACATAAAATTCCCACTTCATGTTTTGGTGGATAAGCACGCCAAGAGATTTCGTAGAGGACACCTGCTTCACTGGGTGGTCATTTATACTGAAAGAAGGAAATTCAGGAAATGTTTTTAACTTCCGTCTCGACGCAACTAAGATTAGCCTGCGAACGCAGACGTATTTCCGGCGGTCGTTTCTAAACGACCGCCGGAAATACGTCTGCGTTCGCAGGCTAAACTAAGATGAACTAAGTTTTTATTAAATTCAAGGTCACTTTGTTGCCTAACAGCCATGTGTACACCCTGTTTAAATCATAGTTAAGACAGTCATCAACATGTCTTAAATCTGCGCTAGCGAAGGTGAGGCTGGTGTCATCAGCATACATCCTAAGTTGTGAAAAATACAGACAATTTGGCAGGCAAAAAAAGTAAAGGTTCCAGAATTGTTCCCTGGGTGACACCACGTTTGACTAATTTTGGAGTAGACATAAAGGAGTTAACATTCCTTTGGCCCGTTTTAAACGTCGCGTTTAACATGTGCCGAATCTAACGCAAATGAGAAAAATCTATTGTTTTCGCTCATTTGCATTAGATTCGGCACATAAAAATGCGACGTTTAAAACGGGCCTTAGACAAGTTTGAGTGCGATTGCTTAAATATGGTGCGAACTATTTGTGACAGTAACCGCATATTCCACAGAATTTCAATTTTGATAGTAGATTACAATACAATTCTGTATTTACAATGTTTACTTATCGTTAAAACGCGAACGTGAAACCTAAAATTACCCTAACAATTCCTCTAAAAATATAAATCCTAATAGAATATAATACAATTCTATATTTTCAATGTATTACATGTCATTAAAGCGCGAACGTGAAACCTAAAATTGTCCTAACAATTCCTCTAAAAATATAAATCCTAATAGAATACAATACAATACAATTCTATATTTACAATGTATTACTTATCGTTAAAACGCGAGCATGAAACCTAAAATTGTCCTAACAATTCCTCTAAAAATATTAAATCCTACTCGTACAATAGAATTCTATATTTACAATGTACTCGATACCGTAAAACTATTATTAATTTCATCACAATTTCTCAAAGCCGTAACTACCCATTCAAAGCCTTAACTTGAGCGTTGAGTGAATGCTTTCGATGGCACATGTAGATGAGCGCATTGCCTGAGAGGCTGCTCTGCACTGCGAATTTGCAAATTGATAAGGTACCCATAGCTGTTTGTTTATTCTCTATCTCAAATGACGCCGGAATGTCGAAGGCGTCCATATCTTCCTAGCCGAGTCTTGTGCTTTCAGCGATTGGGATTGAACTGGCGCTACAATACAGGCATCGCCAAATAACCTCTAGACCTGATCTCACTGCCTCTCTGTAGTGTTCCTTTGTAATGCCAGTCAGGCATCGCCGATGTTGCCACCTGTCGCAACCATCACATAGGAGTGCTTCTTGTCTTGAGGTTACTTCTTAATTCCGCACAAAATAAACAATAATACATGTAGCTGTCCATATCTAACTGTAAGAGTCGTCGCGATCGGGAGTATTCTGAGAAAGTTAGTGGAATGAATTGAACAAAAATCACAACCCTTTTATACCGCAAAAGACGGATCGAAATCGCAGCTACGTGATTGGAAGATATTGTCGGTGTTAACTTTAATTAAAGTCTTGAAACAATGTCCTATTGAAAGGAAAAAAAATCTCACCTTGTTCGGTACTTGCCGCGCAAGCGACCGTAATTAGCGCTTACTGTGTTTATCTCGGTACATGTAATCAGTAATCACAGTGTGTTTGGTTAAGTGAAGTGTAGTCACTTAAGATTTTGATAGCTGTGCAACTGCTTACTGTCAGTGGCCTTTACACGTGCGCTTAAATTAAACAGTTTGCAAAAGAAGCATGTAGGCGAATCGACTTTACTTGTGTAGGCTAATCGACTTTAAGTTTGTAGGGGGATCGACTTCAGTGTAGGCGAATCGACCTGTAGGCGAAACGACTTGCAGGCGAAACGACCGGTTTCCGGCCCAACTATCCGTAGCTTCGAGTAACGCAGTAACCGTAGAGTGTAAAGAACGAAATCCGGATTGATAAGAATTAGTAATACTGAATATGAGTCAGCTTAACATTCATGTCCATTCAGCAGATCAAAAAATATGAAATTTTCTAGAATCTAAAATCACAGGTATTCCTGTATTCTTAAACAAGGCTCTCATCCCACTTGCCGTTTTCTTCTGTTTTCATTTTCCAGATATTCTGGACACCGCTTTGTTACAACCCTCTTGTATTCCGTTCTTCTCGGATTCCTTGGAGTTGACCGTTTTTGTTTGGGTCACACTGGGACCGCAGTGGGCAAGCTCTTGACACTTGGTGGATTGGGCATCTGGTGGGTTGTGGACGTAATCTTGCTGATAACGGGAAATCTTAAACCAGAAGACGGTAGCAACTGGGTTCCGTATTATTAAACAGTAAATGCGACATCACCTGTTCTTAATTAAGCAACTTGGATAGCGCTATATTCACCAGGCTGAAAGTTGTTGCCCTCTTGAAAGAAAGCACAGTTCTTTGACAAGAACAAGCAGATGGGATCAGAATACTTACGGTGGAAGGACATGTGAATTCACAGCTGTTCTTGTTTGCTCGCCTGAAGAACGCCTTGCTACCTGCGGAGACAGTAAGGCTACTTTCTGAACTGTGGACAGTTTCGTTGAAGAGAAATAACAAAAATATTTCCTTTTCCAATTCGCGTTCGAATTACGCTCAGCTCTCCCGAAAGTCGCCGTCCTTGTTAGACGGAAGGCATCGGGGTGGAATGAACACATATTTCATGTTAAATTGGGTTGTTCTGACTCGGCTGACAAGCAAATCACAAATCAAATGCGATTGTACGAACCTATGCATGGAATGACAGCATTAAACAGTTTTTTTCCGTCCTCCCCAACTTCTGACCTAACGCGAGAACGACAAGTTAAGTAATGATCCGCGTAAGATGGATAGCAATTTCCTTTGTTATGCGGCAACGGGGCTTTCCCCACATAGGAATGTTATCATTTTTACACAGAGAATGCATAAACCTACAGGAAGGCCGTGAACGCAATAAAATTCATTTACAGCCCACTTTGGAAGGGTGTTTTTTTGTGTTAAAAGATTTTGACCAATCACAAGAGTTGAAAACAAAAGCCAAGAAACGTTTACAATTTTACATGTTCCCCACATACGATTTCTGTGGAATTCATTTAAACTGAGACCAGATGAAAGATGGAAGATGGTTGGAAAGTAAGGATGAATATAATACTGCTTTTATGAAGTTTTGTTAACTTTTGCTGTTTAAGCCAATCAGAAGTAAGTACAGACAATAGAAAAGTTATCACCTTTTTGCATACCAATTGAATTCCAACATGTTCGTTGCCGTTGTTGCTATCGTTCTTATCTGGACCGTTTCTTAAGGTGCAACCATCATAAATTAGTGTCCTGAGGAAGCTCCGTAAGAAATCATCCATCAAGACCAGTGGTTTTCGATGCAAAGGAGCAGAAAAGTGATAACGGGTAACATGTACTTGGCACTGAAAAGAAATCGATCGTGTACTTTGACCATAACTTCGATTTAATTGGATTGCAAGGAATTTCTGTATTTCAGTTAGCATTCCGCTCTCGGTGTCGCACGAGAGCCGGCTAAATTCAAATCGACCACACTTCAAATCGCGTAAGCCTCTTTTTCGAGTTTCGGGTACAGCACGTGTTTTGCAGTCTGCCGTTCTTTAACAATAGGAGCTTATGCAACAGGACGGCAGAATGACGAAAAAATGTCGCGTAAGATTGGGAATGCACAGTCTTCGCGCGACATCTTTTCGTCACTCTGCCGTCCTGTTGCGTAAGCTCCCTAATGACCAAATAAGGAAGTCAGCATCTGACGATTTATAATTCGCTGCCGCGTTCGCAGAATAGCTGCAAATTGTTGTTTTCACGATTTGCCGCCTTTTTTGGCAGTTGCCATGATGAATGTAATTTGCATCAGATGTAGGGGTGGGACTGGACAGTATGAAATCACTCTACACTAACTGTGCTGCTGTTCAGGAATTCTCTTGCTATTATTTTAAGTTTTACCAAAGTGTCGTTCCATTGTAGCAGTCAGTTCCCTATATACACGTGAAGGTTATTAACCGGAGCTTATTGAGGGGTAATAGGGAAAATTTCACGTTTCTCTCTAAACTTTAACTTCATGGTGATCTCTAAAACGTCGAATTGGGAGTGAACGAATGGGAAAGGAGAACGGAGAACAGAGGATCGTTTGAAACGGGCAATCTCTAAACCAGGAAATCTCTAAAACGTGAAATTCCTGAAACAGGGAACCTCTAAAACAGGGAATCCTTACAGGTCTGATCTGCTACACAACTGTTTATTACGGAAGAAGTGCATGAAGTCCTTATGACAGTGAAATTGGTAAATTTTCTGTAAAACAATTAATTTCTTCGTCTGTCACCTCGACAAAACGGCCTGTCAGGTGATTATTGCGCAATAATCACCTCAAGTTCAACCAATCACCAATCCGGCATTCTGGATTGGTGTTTCACCAACCGACCGAAGTTATTCTTGGAACCTGTGCAATTGCCCAAAATTGGAAGGAGTGGCCATTTTTTTCCATCTTACTTGAGTCACAGGTCGAAAGTAAAACTCGAACTAAGGTGATCTACAAGCAAGATCTCATAGATAGTAGACTACGTGACTTCGGAAACTGGATTACGAGACAGGACTGGTCTGAAGTTCTGAGTCTGTCAAGTGCTTCTGAAACATGTGACAAGTTCTACTCAATTATATCAGCTGCTGTCACCTATTTTTTCCCTCTCCAGCGCGTTAAAATATCTGGTGATACGCCATGGATAACAACTACTCTGAAAATTCTAATTTGTAAGCGCCAAAAGGCCTTACTTTTGTATGGTAACGGCTCCAATATTTTTAAACATCTACGAAACAAAGTGCAAAGAGTGGTAAAGCAGTGTAAAAGATCCTACTACTCTAATGAAGGTAGAGGCACTAAAAGAGAGTAACGTAGCACGATGGTGGAGGGAAATCAAAGGGTTGGATGGAGGAAAACAGAATGATGAATGGTTTCATCAGATACTGGATGAAAACATCCTACTGTCGATCCACTAGCGGAACGGTTTAACACCTTTTTGTATGACCTAACGTCACACTTTATGCCCCTGCAGACGCTCGTCGACACTACCGTGGAGGTCCCGGGAGAATTTCTAGTTGATTCAAGAACAGCATTCAAGGCATTGCGCGAGATAAAAACAGGAAAATCCAGTGGTCCTGATTGTATCCCTAGTAGGGTGCTGAAACTGTTTGCCTTCGAGTTGGCGCCTGTTATTACTGATTTGTACAATACATCGCTTGTGCAAGGCGTGGTCCCCAGTCAATTCAAGTCATCTCTGGTTGTTCCCATTCCCAAGACTACGCCTCCTAAAACAGTCGAAGAAGACCTGCGGCCGATAACTCTTACCTCTCAGTTGGCTAAAATTATGGAGGGTTTCACGCTCAACTTACTATATAAGCAAGTGGTGGACCAACTCGATAACAAACGGTTTGCCGTCTGCGGCAAATCTACGACACACGCTCTCGTTTATTTAGTTCATTGTATTCTAGACTATTTATGTAAGGGTGCTTGCTATGTTCGTCTTTTTGTAGCTGACTTTAGCAAAGGGTTTGATCTTGTGGATCACACGGTACTTATGCATCAGTCAATTCCAGCAGTGCCCACCCCCCCCCCCCCCCCCCCCCCGGGCTAACCCCCGGGCATTAGCTTTTTTTTTGTTAAATGGACAAATTCCCCGGGGTGGGGACACATAGCTGTGTAAATGCCCCGGGTTGGGGACGAAGAAAGAGGGCAAATGCCCCGCCCCCGGGATCGTCGCCTTCCAATAGGCGCCTGTATTCGCAAATAGCAGTGTTAAAGTAGTTGCCAGGACTGAACGGATGAACAATTTTTGTACTTATAAATATCAATAATATAGTTACTGGTGCCCTTGTAATTCAGCTGTAGCTGCAAGAGGGGTAAATAAACTGATCAATCAATCAATCAATCAATCAGAGAATTTTCAATAATCACCCATGTAATTATGCTAATCCACAATATTCCACATCCCCCGAAGTCTCACATTAGCACCTGCCTTTAAGAGGCAATAAATACAGCCTTTTCAAACATTGGCAGGAAAAACCGGTTTTATTACTTTAGCAGAGTTCTACGTTTATCGTGGGATGCTGTCAATTTTTTTATTGTAAATGTTTATCGCTCGTGGGATAAAGGCGTCATAAAACAAGTGTTTGTCATCCTGAATTATGTCTTTCTCTGGCAAAAAAGATAAATGCCGAAAGGAAATAGTAGTTAATACGGGGGTTCTTCTGCTTTTTTGTTTTTTTTTATATATCAAACTTTTTTGCATGACAAAAAAGGAAAAGGACGCAAGTCAGTATTGCTAAATATACGTCGTATTGATAACAAAACTCATTCAACTTATCCTCACGGCTCTAGGCCACTAGTGCTATCCATGATAGCCTGGAACTGAGAATTTTAAGGTGTCAATAATATCTTTTTACGCGACATTTTCTAAAGAGGTTTGTTGCTCCTTTAGTGAAAAGAGTGGAAAAGTGTATATTGACTCTCTTTTCGGCAACCAATTTAAACATTCAAGTGAATAAAAATTCAAACATTTCGGATTCTATCCCACCCAGAGAGAAATCTTTTTCTGAAGTTGAGTATATGCTTTTAAGCATAAAAAACAGCAGCTGTGTTCACCATGATAGCTCATGTGGTCGGGAGACCTTGTAGAGAAGATTAGACCTGCCCGTCCAATGTCAAATAACAGGTGAAGACAAGACAAAAAATTTACATAAAGAGTTGTCTTCTCTAATCATACCCTATGTTATAACGTTCATATTGACGCAGCTTTTCCATTAATCAGTTAAGATCGGCCTTAGAAAGGATCACGTTACGTAGACCAGTGCACTTCACTTTCGAGCTGTTTACGTGTAATGGAAAGTTTCAATTACCCATTGTCCCCTTTCAATACTAATATATCTATTAGTAATGGTGACCTCGCGAAGCTGCGAAGTTTCGCCGTCGCTAGTTGTATCATGAATGTATGTACTTCGTTTGCAGCTGTTTTTGGAAATGGCATTGTGCTCTTGGCAATATGGAAGAGTCAATCACTCCATTCGCCATCCAACACCTTACTCTTCGGTCTGGCATTAACCGATTTCTCCGTCGGCACATTCATTCAACCGATGCAGGTCGCAATTCACTTTACCGGCTTCGTGTCAAACGAACGAAGCCCACGGGCCCTGCAACCGTCTTTTGACATCCTCTCGGTGATTTTATCGACGGCGTCTTTTACGACGGCAACTTTCATCAGCATAGACAGATATCTCGTCTTCCACCTTCACATGCGATACAACGCTATAGTCACCAACAAAAACGTCATGGTTTTTATGGGGTTTGGATTATTTCTAGCAGGTTTTCTCGGCTTTATGTGGACGCTTAACCGTAAAGCGTACTACGTTTCTGCAGTGTCGTCCTTTTTGATTTCGTTCTCCATCATAGTTCTGATGTACTTCATGATCTTTCGAATTATCAGGCGCCATCAGGCTCAAATACAGGCGCAGTCAGAGGTCGCAACTCAGCAAAAGACCACTTCGCAACGGCTTTTCGTTCGTTCAACAAAATCTGCTGTCAACACCTTCTACGTTTGCTTTTTCTTGTTCGTATGTTATTTTCCTTACACCTGTCTAGGAATTTTTATACAAGTAACAGGTTACAGTATCACGAAATACATAGCACTTCAACTCGCGGGAACTGTGGTCTTCATAAACTCATCTTTAAATCCTTTGGTTTACCTTTGGCGAGTCGTTGAAATACGAAAAGCTGTTTTGAGTATGTTACGGTGCTCAAACACTGAAAACGGCTTAAGATGAGTACCTTCTGACTTCAGGACTACAAACAATTAAGCAATGTAATTAAAGCGCTGCACTTTGACCATTTATTGGTTCAAATCCCCAGACGAGAGCCACGGGTTTTGTTAACTGCGTTTGTCGAAAAGTCTGAAAAAAAAATAAAGGGGACGTCGATCTTGATGACACTAAATCAAGAGAAAGTTTGCTTCATTATCGATTCATTAGGAGCTGCGGAGTTTGCCTAGGTTCGCCTAGGCTAAACCTACATACGTAATTTTCGTTGTTACTGGGTTGCCAAACCCAGTCGGAATCTCGTTTTCATTTCGTTGGTTTTTTTTTTGTTTTTATTTTTTTCCGTGTCGGGAAAAGTCTTGCCTGTCACTCCCCTGCTAAGTGGTGTCTTTGTGCATAGAGTCTTCTGTGCGTATTTTGTTAGGTTTCAGGGGGCTGGGGTAATGCGTAGCTTGCTCTGCACAATTAACCTGTAATGGCGTCGAAAGTCATTGTAACGCGAATGGCGTTTTAGTACATCTTTAAAGAAAATATACCCATATGGAGCTCAAGAATGGAACGTCAAGACAGGTGGCGAAACATAAAGATCTGGAATCTTAAAAGCGACGAGTAATGGACTTCGACAGCGTGAATCTTTCGCCCGTCGAGCCGAAATCAAAATGAGCAGTACTTCTAATATTTCGCCAAGGTGGTGTTACGTACAACACTGAAACCAAATGGAAATTTCTCTGGTAACTTACGGGTTCAACAAACACAGAGAAGGAATCGAACACCACAAGTAGATATCTCTGTGATCTCTGTTGTGTGTCTCACAGTGTTTACTGAATAGGGGCACCCAACGTCAATTTTCGGAAAATATCTGTTCGAAAGACGATTTGAGATCTAGAATTTTCGGAACATTTGTTGTAGAATTTCTTGCTTGCCTGCCTCTCCTAGGATTTTCGAACATCTGAAAAATGGTATAATTGCCCACTTTTAACGTATTTTTACCCTAAAAAGGTCACCTAGAACTTTCTGGAGCATTTTTTGTGGTGGAAGTTTTCGAAAAGGTAAGTTCTGATCCCTATAATTTTCGGATCACTAGACTTTCAGCTAGGAAATCCGAACAGATGAAAGAATTTTAGGGGATAAAAATATACCTATATCTACCGTTTAAATACAAAAATACGTTTAACAATGCTATGTTCAAGTGGTTTTTAAGTACATTCTCGTTGAGTGCCCCTGACTGAAGTCGCATCTATTTAAAGACTCTTTAAAGTTTGCCTGTTTGTCTGGCAAGTAACATTCATTTTGTATTCAACTCTGCAAAGGTTAAACTGAAAAAATTGGAAATGTGACAATGAAAAATTATTTGAATGAAAGCTTGTTGTCTCTTTTGCGCTTTATTATTTACGGTGAAGGTTCTTTCGAAAAGGGTTTGATGTGAACTGTCAGAAATTTATTTAATTGCATATGCTTTGTGATTGTGTGTTTCGTTTGCACGCACGCAACTGAAATAGGAAGGGTTTCTTGCCTCTTATAGCAAATATGTTGCTTGTTTCAATAAATGTTTCGCTGGAAAATATTTCTGTGAAATTTCTAGCTTTTGTAAATTTATCATGTTGTTTAATTTTCGAGCTTAGCAAATTTGCACACGTGTTGAAATGTGACTCTAGTTTAATTAGCAAGAAGTTCAGTTGCTCAGGTTCTTTGACTGAACTTGCAAATTGGACAAAACGTGCAGTTGTTTCTACAGAGGAGGAATTACATGTAATTCCGCCAGATGTTTTGAGTAAAGTATATGGTTTAATTAAAAGGAGTTTTTAAAAAAATGAATAATTAACATTTCGTCAACAACGACAATACAAAGCACCTGAGTTTGTGAACTCGACGAAGTGCTAGAATTAATTCTATTGAAAAAGAACAGGGGCACCCAACGACCAATTTGTTGTAAAATGTATTATACCCCAGTTAATGAAAATAAATGTTATTAAGGCATTTTCAGGTGTTTTTCAGTGTTGCTGGGAAAACATTATCTGTTCCTTTTTCCCAGCAAGACACACAAGAAATTTCCCAGCCAGCTAGATAAAATTGGTTGGTTTCCCAGCCAGCTGATCAAATTTATTTCCCAGCCAGGAATTCCGCGCGCTTTCAAATCCCTCGATCCGAAACGACCGAATAAAAGCGACAAAACCGGGACAAAACAGGTTTCTTCCGCATGCGCAATCACTCTGACCAGCCGTCGTATGTTTGTGACTACTCTCTGGGAGAGGGAAGGGGTCCTTTTTTTTCTTTTTTTTTTTTTTAAGTCGTGCTCGGTCTTCAGAGTTTCTACAGCCAGCTCGGGTTGAAATGCTAGAAAAAGTCAGTAATTCCCAGGCAAAACCTCTATCAATAACAAAATTTCCCAGCCAGCTAATCGAAACACCTGTATTTTTGCCAGCCAGCAAGATTCCTCTGGGGAACAGATAATGTGAGGAACAGATTCGTTGGGTGCCCCTGAAAGAACGTATTCCTAATGATATTTGAGCGAAGAATGGATTATTTAATCAAAACTGAAGGAGTTTTAAATTGGACTAGACAAATTGAATAATTAACACTATGTCTTCAGTTACAGAGCATCTGGGCTTATAATAAATGAAGGCAGAAAAATCCGCTTTCGCTTGGAGCTGCGAGATAGAGTTGCCTTCATCAAGTTGTAGATCCCTTGTGTATGGTGGCCTCCCCGCCGCTGTTTTTTTTTAACTTCCGTATGCATTTCGGTTCCTGCAACGTTTGCGTCGTTGGGCATATTTATCGAAATTGAATTTTTAGAAAATCCTTCCTCTCGACACGGATTTTTTTATTTTTTCGATTTTCGATCCGAATTACATTTCTTGTTTTTCGAAAGGCGTGTATGCCTCCCGGGAAACGCACTGTGAGGCCCTGTCCATACGTATCCGGATATTTTTTAATCCGCAACTTTTTCTTCACGTCCACACATATCCGGATTTAAATCGAATTGTTTGCCGGTTCACACGTTCCAGATTTGTTCTAGTATCCAGGACTCCTCGGTTACTATTGTCAACAAGGCATCAGTAACCTGAGTATCAGGTGTTTCCTAGAAGGAATAGGAAAGGAAAGCCTGACACAGAGTCTTTCAATTAAACCTTCCGCCCCCATCACAGCACGTTATTCAAAATCAGTTCCGGTAGGCACTTGACAAATGTATCAACTGCCATATGTCAAATAACCTGCGATCAAGCGTACTTTTCTTGAGACAGAGCGCTAAAAAGTACGCCTGATACAATTTCTTAACGAGTCATCTGCCGCCCACCTGTCAAGAGTGATGTTATCAAGTGTCATGCTATAAAAAATGTGAGCCAATCAGATTTTACCGGAAATCACCTGCACGCTGCGATTCAAGGAAAGACGCGACAAAAACAAAATAGCACTCTGGCTTTGATGTCTGCAATCAAAGCTTTTTCTGCAAATCCTGCTTGATAGTTGGTGCGGTTTCTCAGTTCAAACCATCAAGGAACAAAGAATTTCGAGATAAAATGGCAGAAAAATCCCGAATTCTTTATGTCATCATCAGGCGCAATCAACAGTACAATAAACTTTATTTAAACTCGAATATTTGAGATGCCAGTAAAAGATGCTATAAAAATAGATATGTGGAAAATGGACTTTGAGAAATTCTAGTTTTTCAGCAGCAGGTACTCAGCTATCATTTTGGTAGAAGTGTGTTGAGATTGTTCAGCGATTCCGTAAACAGTGTCGAATTTCTCTGTTAAGCTGGGCTGATTCCCCGAATGTGGCAGCCCTAAAGTTCTATTCGGTTCTTTTTGGATTCGCAACTTGTTGCTTCCGAGTATATTCCAAAGGACTTGCCACAACTACAAACGTTTTCGAGTTGGTGGAAGAAGAACGATGCATTTTCTTCTAGAATGTTCGGGCCTGTATTAATAACACTATTGTCAAATCCCGTAGGAAGTACAACTGTAATGTCTTCTTTTATTCAAACCATTCTTCGGATGCATTCTCTCCGCTCTTCCTTTAAAGGTTTTTGAAAAAAATCTGAAGTCGAATCAACAGCAGCTGTAAACAGAGCCTAAACATCACTCGTGTTGAAATCCTTCTCGGCGGCCATAATTTCATCAGCTGTTAACCGATTTACAAGAAGTATGATTTGCAATTCTGTAACCAATCGGAGCGAGGCTCCAAGAGCTGTATTGTGTTTCGGCCAATCAGAGTAAAGTCCAGATTCTGGACTGCGAGTAGACGACTCGTTAACTAATTGTATCAGGCGTACCTTTTCCCACCATGTCTCAAGAAAAGTACGCTTGATCGCAGGTTATATGTCAAAGAGCGCTCGGATGGAATAGTGTAAATAAACTTTTCACCGATAAATGCGCAAGGTTTGCGTAGTTGGTCTTGAAAGTCTACTCACAGTTGTGCTGCGATGGTGCCGCTGTTCTTTGAGATTACACACACAGAGTTTTCTTTTCGATTATTTTAAACGGAAAGCCAGTCATAGTTATTAGTCTTGATCACCAACGCCTTCTGTGTAAAGAACTGTTAATCGTTTCAAGTTTTTTACCGAGTTTCCTACAACAAATATTTACGGCTGTTTCTGTTGGAGAAAATTAATATCGGAGGAAGTGTCAACTGCTTCCCTACAATCTGCTGAGGGAGATAAGCAAGCATCGAATTCTAGAACATCATCATCGATCTCCGACTGGAATTTAATACTCCGACGGCTTCAAAAGGACAGCTACACTTCTGCTTCAAAAATGTCAAGGACCAAAGCCTCGACCCTCAACGAAAAGGTCTCTATTTGGAGAAAACCCTGTCGTCGAATATTCGGTTGTCCCATGAAGAAATAAGCCATTTCTGAACATTGCCACGTAAGTTTTTTTGACACCAATTGTGAAGGAAAGTCTGGGAAAATACCTTCAAAACAAACAAGTACTAGTACTGACGTTATCGGCGCTTTTAAGTAAATATAATTTTTAAACTTGTGGCCCCCTAGATCAAACTGACGTTTACAGAATTAACACTTTTCTAACGGCAGGATGCTGCAAAAGCGAGGTAATGGAACCCATCCAAACATGATTCGAGCACAGCCTCAATCTTGACAAAGAAATTACTGTGTGGAAAGGTCAGATGGAAAAAAAAATGTAAACAAGTGAGACTTGTGAGTGAAGTGATCGCCTCCCAAAACGGATCCTCTGAAGAAAGTGACTCAATGGACTTGAGTTCCGTTGACTCCTCCCTCAAAACTGTGGAAAAATGTAAGCATTTCGATGCAGAAACCTAGTACGAATTACATGTATGCGCTGAGCCGCTTAATTCCTTCTACCTGTGATATAACAGATCTCTTCAATGCTTTGAAGTTGTTGAAAAAAGAGAAGCTTTCTTTGTACAGGTTAAAAAATTGAAAAAAAAAACAATATTAAAACGTTTCGTTAATTTTATGAGTGGTGTATTTTCCAGTAAAACACTCCTGTCTGTGTAATAAATGAGGCTCTTTCCATACAGTTGGCGGAATTCAGAGGATATCCTTTCATTCGACAAAAATGCTTTTAAGACAGAGTTCCTGTTCTTGTTTAATCCTTGGAAAGAACTCAAGCGCCCCCTCTGAGCGCATTGTTGAATTTCGCCGATAAAATAGCCGCTGTTCTTCCCTCTTCATGATTCTTCATTTCCGGTTTGTGTGACGTAAGAGTCTTCTGTGTGTTATCCAATAAGAGAAACATCCAGATTCTGGATGTTCGACACAGGCCAATGAATAGATTTGTGTCAGGCCTTCCTTTCCTTCTCTCCCTGACGCCCTGACCCCCTGCCCCTCAGGAAGAGCTGATACTCAGGTTAGGCATCAGTGAGTTTGCGACAATAGAAACGATAGTATTTCGTCCAGTGGTCGTGTTGAATAATTACGCGGTAAGACTAGATCTGAGTTTCTAATGTCATCGGATTTGAACAAGACGATCTCTTCCTCAGATGAAGGATTATCCTCCATTTTGATCACCCTGTCCCAGGACTTGTGGTAGCAAATGAAAAGAAAAAAGTAAAAGCAGCCCCTGGACAGGCAGGATTTGAACCGAGAGTACCCACTTTGAAGGAACTGTTTTTATCCACTTAACCACTAAAGATCAACTGACTAGAAAATGTGCCGATTATTTACCAAAACTATTAAGTATATATATATAAAATCATTGCTGAACAATGGTTAAGTCTGAAGCTTGATTTTAAAATGATTAGCTTTCTCTTGAAGTTTGGTAACCGACATTTTTCACTGTGTAAGCTTGCTTCTTAGCGGGTGTTAATACACGTTTACATCGGCACTTTTGGAAGAAAAAAATTATTGACATTAATAAAAAATGTCATCCTGGCACTTAGTGATGTGGTAATCTAGTGGTAAAGTGAAGGGGTTAATAATAATCACACGTTCCCAGGTTCGAGTCCTGCGAGTCTAGACACTGGAGTTTGGCTTTTAAAAGAAATATGTTCATTTCTCATGATCCCAATCAAGCTTCAGTCTTCAAACTGAACGCTAATACTTCACTTGGAAGAAACTGACAATTAAGAATAATCCTTCAATTGAGGGAGAGACTAGGTTTGATTTGAGAGTATCCGGATTCGACCGTCCACGCAATCTCGTACCCAGAGTCCGCGGGCTTTCTGGTCAGCGGGTGAGCGCTCAACCGCTAACCAAAAACCCCGAGGAATCTGGGTAAGAGATTTGCCGTTGCCACGATTCCAAATTCTTTGCGGATTCAAAACTTTCCACTCTGGAGTTGTGGATTTGCATGCCGGATTCGCCGGATACGTGTGGAATGAAGGCGAATCCGTAAAGAAAAAGTTGCGGTTTAAAAAAATATCCGGATACGTGTGGACGGGGACTAAGTTACTTAGTTTAGAGGCTACGGAGGAAAGAAAGAGAAACTCAGCACTTTCCTCGTTCGCTCAGTGAAGTTGTAAATGACTGTAATCTCCTAGTTTCTGAGTTAAGTCGCTTCTAGTCAGTTAAACCAAACGAAATTATTAACTCGGTAACCCGGTAGGTAGCCATTATTTCAGCACAATCACAATCAACAAAGCTATCCCCATGAAGATTGAGGTAAGAACCCAATCCGTCTTTTCCCCCGGTTTGAAAAACGTCCATACTGAGGTTTTAGTGGGAGGCTCAGAGCTTTTCTCTCTTTTCTTTGGTTTTTTTTAGATGTTGCTCGCCGCTTTCGTGGAAAATTGCAAGACGACTGTCGGCCATTTTTGTTTGAACTTTATTTTGCAGATCTTGTCGCGTGGGGCCGCACTGTGACGCAGGAGTTAACGATGTAACTCTTGTTTAGTCATAACTACGTGAATTTGTCGAGTGTATTATAAAAGTATGTGCTTACTGAAAAGAATCCCTAGTCAGGCCAGGATCGATCAATACCAGGCTCTGGGGAGGAGAATGTGGACTTTCCGGTTGTGGTGGGCGGGTTTTTGAAAACTCAAAAACACTGTCTGGGAACCGAGAAGGAGTTGTGGTTAAATAACTGAAGCGCATGTTCTCAAAATTACCAAATCTTTTCCTCGTAAAAACTGCTGTGCTTTGTGTGCATCACGTCTCTTCCGTTTCAAAACGAATTAATCTAACAATTACAAAGAACGAGAAAACTGCTGCCACATTTTAATTATTTTAAAAAAGGAATTTTTGAATGCAGTTTGTCAATCTAATATGATAGGTTCAGACTGAATAAACATAAACGTAAGCCCAAACGATTTTTTAAGGGTTGTTACCAGCTACAAATGATTGAATATTTTTAAGTGGCCTTGTTTTTGACAGGGAAAGGAAATATTCAATGACGCAATTGAACAGATAAAAAACGATAAAAAAAAGTTCGGGCTCAAATCGGACAATGTTCGCACCTTGCATTTTAACGGTAAGAATTTAACCCTGTTTTATTTCTTCAGGTAGAGAGATTCATGTACAAGCGATATTTCGATTTTGTTTCCACATGGTATAAAACACCTGTATGTGACAAATGAAGTCCTCCTCTTGGTCTACGCTCAAGGTGAGAACTTTCTTGTCTAATTGTAATGAATTAACGAAGAATTTACTTTAAAAAGGACGACACAAACTGTATCAACATCTAAAAATCGAAGCGGAGGGTAACTCTTATACGATCTAAACCTTTTTTTTTAATACGGGAGTTAGCCCACTGGGAACGAATAATCAGGGTGGATTCTAGTTTGGAAACCGAATAGAATTAGCTCAAATGAGTAAGGTTGTTGTCATATGCGAAATACAATGAAGATGTTCCTC
>NC_090874.1:10700125-10705125 GCF_036669935.1 Montipora foliosa | reverse complement strand
TGAAACTCCATCGTCGATGTACTTAAGAATCGCCTCCCTGTAGGACCTGGCTTTGGCTGGCTCTTGAAGCAGCTTCTTTTCTAGATTGTACAGCCTATTTTCTGCTTGCTTGTAGTTATCTTTCAATACTACTTATCTTCCTTCCATGGTAAGGAGACTTCATATCGACCATCTTTGTATGTTAATGTGTCCCTAAACTTCTTTAACACCATGGCTTCACTGGGGTTAGTAGAAGGTGGACTTTCAGTAGGTTTGATGCCAATAGACTCCAAGTTCCAGAATTTCTGAAGTGTTTCATTCAATTGTTCCTCAATGCCAATTCGAATGTTCATAGACACAGTACATTCTTGGCCATGACCGCCTGTTGGTCCACAGTAAACCCAACCTAGTGACGTGCGTACTGCAACTGATTCATTGGAACCTCCTCGAACAATGTCTCTTGTCACAAAGGAATAATAAAAATCCAAGCCAATGAGTACATCAATCTCCCGTTCATCTCGGGGGAATTCTTCAGGAAATGTTATGCCTTGAAGATGAAGCCATTTTGCTGGATGAATGTCCACAGCCTCAGCTGGACGGCAAATAACTGGCGCAGTAAGTGCTTCAATACATTGCGGCTTTCCAGGCTTATCAACAGGTGCTACAGTAAAAGCAATTCTCTTTCGCAGCGTCTCCTTGTCTGACTTTCCACCAAATCCAGACACAGCAATTCTAACACTCTTTCCATCTAGGCCAAGCTCCTGCACAATACTTTGTCTAAAAAATGAAGTCTGTGAACCTGGATCAAGAAAACATTGAACAACTTTCGAGCAACCATGGGATTCACACATAACAGCTGGCACAGTTTGAAGAATAACTTTGCCGCCACCACTAGACACCATTGAACTTGCTACTACATGTGAAGCTGCTGTAGAAGGAGGAGCTTGAGATAAGGATGCTCTCTCCGGGGACGTTTGTGACGAGGGTGGTGTCGCTGAAGACCCAGAACTGACCGAATCCATATGAAGGAGGCTAAGGTGTTTACCCGGACAGTGCTTACACGGTGGTTTTTCACAACTTTGAGCCACGTGACCAGCTTCTAAGCAACGAAAACAAAGACCTTTGGACAATGCCATCCTGAATCTATCTTTCACTGCCAATGACAGAAAATTAACGCATTACCACACGTGGTGATTCTTCCGACAAACACAGCACTGTTTGACTTGCATAGAAGCAAATAGTGCAGACGTAGATGATCTTCGTGGTGAACTAAACTTGAAATTCACCTGGCTTACACACTTTGCAGTGTTTTCCTTTGCAGAGACCTTGAACTCCAGAGAGGGAGACTGGGAAGACTCTTTGGCTCGTACTACTTGTTCTAAGAAAGCAAACAATGTTTTCACTTTCACACAGTCCTCTTTTGCTTTCCAATTACCAAGTTCAAGTTCCCACCTTTCAACAACTCTTTTTGGCAGCTTGTCCACAACTAGGGGTACAAGAACCGGAGCTAAAGTTTCAGAATTGAATTTCTCACCCATGGATTCAACAGACCGAACATGCCCAACCACTTGATCATAGAATTTACGCATAGACAATGCATCATCAGAGTTCAAACGCGGTAAATGAATCAGGGATCTTATATGTGCATCGAGGATCAATCTTGGATGACCAAACCTTTCTTTCAGGGCTTCCAAAACTGGCTGGTAATTCTCTTGTACCACTGCAAATCCCTTCACTGCTTCGGCAGCTGGACCCTTTAATGATCTCATCAAGTATTCTAATTTCTGTACCTCTGCTAAGGCTGAATTATCAACCACGGAGACCTTGATCGACTGGTAATAAGGTTGCCAACATAAAACGTTTCCATCAAAGGTAGGCAGATCAATCTTCGGTAGCTTAACTTGTACCTGAGGGCATGACTGCGGGGTTACGGTTGCACTACTATCCGTTTTCATCTCAGAGACAGATTTACATTCCAGATACTTCGTCATTTTAGACATGTATTCAATAACACGCAATTCATAGTCATTATGACTGCTACACTCTGTGTCGATTTCTTCGTCTTCTAACAGAGTACACATTGTGGCTTGCACATCTTGTAAATTGCTCCATTTACTAGCAATATTATCTTTCAAAACCTGAATCATAGCATGATTATCCTGCACTGATAGCGCTTCTTCGACAGACTTCAAAGTGTCCGTTACGGACTTTCTCAAGAACTTTCGTTTCTTCTTAATAGCTTCCAACTCTTCAGACATTTCGACTAACCTTTAATGATCACAATGTTCTTATAGTCCTCCAGAGTTTCCACAAATTCATCAAGGTAGTCGTGCAAGGTAACAGCGCCAATTGCTCCAAATGCGAAGACCAACTCTTCATCCAAATCTATCAGAATCTCTCCGATTCGAAGGACCATGAATTCAACGCTTTATTCTTCAAACGCAACAAGGATTACAATTTCTACGCGACACAACACGATAAACACACGAGCACATGGAAAAATTTATGCGGGGTGTCCCGAGCCCCTGCATCACTGGGACCCAGGGTCCTCAAACCCGACAAAAATGGAAACTTTCAGTTCCGAACAATCAGTGTTTTGTGGCGTTCTCGTTGCCGTAGCCGTCATCAGCGAGACGGGTTAATGAGTCAGTGTTATTATTAGTTGATTTCTGTTCACCGTAAACGTGGTTGAAGACGGTGAAAAACAGAAGCGTTGGCTTGGGCTGGCATGTTTATAAGCTGTACGCGCGTAAGGCCCCGTGTAAACAGATGCAACGTTGTTGGATGTTACATGTTTGAGTTTGAGTTTGAGTGAGGCTCCAGCACTTAGCTAAGTAGCCTGACTTCTGGCTGTTATACACAGATGTGGTCTCGTTCACACAGTAGCCCTTCAAGCAGAGTTAACTCTGTACTAATCGAGCGCGAGGGCCAATATTCCCCAGTATGGCTCGAGCAAGTGAGGTTAGTATGTTGTTTATTATTTGGCATTGTTTCTTTGACAAAAGGTGGTCAAGCCTGGACGCAGGTAAGCTTTTAATTTTCTCATTTTTCATACAGACCATCAGCTTCCCTGTAGCGGAGAAGAGTGTTCATATGAGTTTCCGTCTTCTCGTTTGTGTTTGCACTTTTCTGTTGCTTGATAAAAAAAACCGTCTATGGCCTCCTGGCTTTCGGTGATATCTATTTCAGTTCCTCTGTCAAAAGTTTCCAGATCTTCAGGATAATAAAATGTTCGTCTTCTTCTTCATCCATATCATCTTTGAAATCTCGGCAGAAATTTCAATCTTTTTAGCTTTTTCTGATAGTTTCGCTGTGAAGAATGACAAAAGTCACCTTTTTTTCGCAGTTTTGGTTTCAAATTTTTATTTTACCGGCTTTGCTCCAAAACAAAAATACACGGATTGGATGTTTCCATGGAAACGGTCTGACTGCAAAATCCCGACCAAGAACTAACCAATCAGAGAGCTCAGATTTGCCTAAGACTGGTTCTGTAATAAATAGATCATGTTATTGAACTAGCATGAGTACTGGGAAAATATCGGTCAAGTTCCTTTCTTTGTACTTTTGACGCCCATTTGTTTATAGCACGATGCATTTAAAAGGAAGAAGACCTGTTAGTTAATAAGACAAAGTGCAAACACTGACCTCAGGAAAAATCTCCCTAGAAAACTTAATTATAAGCGTAAACCTTTTTTTTCCCAACAGCTGAACTGCAAGGCCAATATTTTAAGAAGATTCCAAGGAAGCAGCTTATCCATCACGTGATTACTGCCGTGACCGTACTAAGTGACCTGGAGTGCTTATTTCTGTGTTCTCGTCATGGCAACTGTTCCTCTGTGAACATGAGTCTGCTTTCTACACAATATACAGCATTATGCGAATTGAACGGTTCCCGAGAAGCCGGATTTCCTGGTGATCTCACTGACAACGAAGCTTATGATTACTTCGAGTTACTAATGTAGAGTTAGATAATATAGAGTTTACGGATGTCCGAAGAAAATGAACGTTTCTCGTGCAAAGTACTACCAGAAAAACATTTGCAACGAACGCAGAGCACAGACAACGTGGTTCTTTAATTACAAGATCTTTCTTTAAAGCACGAAACGGGGAAATAGAGTGAAAGCGAGGAGAGGTCAAAGAGGGATTCAAGGAGGATCGCCTCCTGCCTTTCGTATATTTTTCCTTTTCCGCTCTCATACTCTGAGTTTCTAGCACTCTCCTGCTTAGGGACAATATTTTAAACACTTCTTGATAATGCTGTATTATCACTCGGCAACAAACTTCATGACAAAGCTAAACTATTAATTAATTATTAAAACTAATAATTCTTCAGCAGCGATATTCTCATTTTTTTTCAGAGTGCGGTGTCTTGATCTTCAGTGGTAAAGCGGAAAGATGCCGTTAACGTTCCTTTAAAGTAGAAGCTCCGGGTTCAAATCCAATCCACGGATATAATTTTTATTTCCTTATTTTCTCTCCTGCCACAAGTCCTGGGACACAATGTTCTAAAATTCACGATAATAGTAAATTCCAAGCAAATTACGAATTAACGATAATATTTCATTTAGAAAAAAAATCATGTTGAAACATCAATCACAGAAAAGTTTTAAACTCTCTTTTGTTTTGGCCTGCGATTAACTTAATCCAGGATTAGTGTAAACGTTTGTTTCAAGTTTTAATTTTTTGGTGAAAGTTTCTTTTGCTTATTTTTGTTTTTCAAGACTGACTTCTTCTGATGTAAAGTTTTGCCGAATATCAGCGTTGAACAGCACTTCGGAGTAGAGAAGTAAACTCCTTGGTTAATTTTTAATATGGGATTGGCGTTAATCGGCTTTCGAGGAATCGGGCCCAGGATAGAATTAATAAGCTGATTAGGGAAAACCAACTTCAGGCTGTTAAACATGAAATCAAAGAAGCAAAATAACGGACAAGATCATGATTCTCTACTATTAACTCTATCACTGGGAGAAAGTCCGTTTTTCAGTCAATACGTTCTATTATTGATCCTACAAGTATCAATG
>NC_090874.1:10692625-10695125 GCF_036669935.1 Montipora foliosa | reverse complement strand
CTTTGCGGATTCAAATGTTTTCACGTCCACACATATCCGGATTTAAATCGAATTGTTTGCCGGTTCACACGTTCCAGATTTGTTCTAGTATCCAGGACTCCTCGGTTACTATTGTCAACAAAGCATGCGCCATAAGGCATCAGTGAGTTTGCGACAATAGAAGCGATAGGATTTCGTTCAGCGGTCATGTTGAATAATTACGCGGTAAGACTGGATCTGAGTTTGTAATGTCAGCGGATTTGAACAACATGACCTCTTACTCAAATGAAGTATTATCCTCCATTTTGATCACTCTGTCCCAGGACTTGTGGTAGCAAATAAAAAGAAAAAAAATGTAAAAGTAGCCCCTGGACAGGATTTTTGAACCCGGAGCACCCACTTTGAAGGAACTGTCTTTATCCACTTAACCACTCAAGATCAACTGATTAGAAAATGTGCCGATTATTTACCAAAACTAATTAGTATGTCACAGTATAAAATCATTGCTGAATAATGGTCTGAAGCTTTATTTTAAAATGGTTAGCTTTCTCTTGAAGTTTGGTAACCGACATTTCAGTTTAACTGTGTAAGCTTGCTTCTTAGCGGGTGTTAATACACGTTTACATCGGCACTTTTGGCAAGAAAAAAATTATTGACATTAATTAAAAATGACATCCTCGCAGTTAGTGATGTGGTAGTCTAGTGGTTAAGTGAAAGGGTTATTACTCACACGTTCCCAGGTTCGAGTGCTGCGAGTCCAGACACGAGAGTTTGGCTGTTAAAAGACATATGTTCATTTCCCATGATCCCTATCAAGCTTTCAGTGTTCAAAATGAACGATAATACTTCACTTGGAAGGGATAACAAGTAAGAATAATCCTTCAATTGAGGGAGAGACTTGATGGGATTTGAAAGTTTCCGAATTCGACCGTCCACACAATCTCGTAATGGGTACGAGATCTGCCGTCCACGCGATTCCAAATTCTGTGCGGATTCAAAACTTTCCACTCTGGAGTTTTGGATTTGCATGCCGGATTCGCCGGATACGTCTGGAATGAAGGTGAATCCATAAAGAAAAAGTTGCGGATTACAAAATGTCCGGATACGTGTTGACGGGGCCTAAGTTACCTAGCTTATAGGCAATTTCCTCGCTCGCTTAGCGAAGTTGTAAATGGCTATAATCTCCTAGTTTCTGAATAAAGTCGCTTGTAGTCACTTAAAACAAACGAAATTAACTTAGCCACCCGGTAGGTGGCCGCGATAGGCCATTATTTCAGCACAATTACAATCAACAAAGCTACCTCCAACAACAACAACGACATGAATAATTAGCAATTATTGAATGAGGCTGAGTAGGATATGAAGAATTCTGCAGGCCGAGGAGGGTGTTATCCACCAAGGCCGAAGGCCGAGGTGGATAACATCCTCCGAGATCTGTAGAATTCTTCATATTCTACGAAAGCTGAATTCAATAATTGCTTTATTATTCATTCAAAATATTTTCTTCGCTCAAACTTGTAAACCTACTCGCAGCCATTTTTCTGCTCAACAAAAATAAAACAATCTTCTCCCCAGCTTTTTTCGGTCAACGGTTCAATAATTTGCAGCGGGCTGCACTTTTGACGTCATTGATTCAATATGACGAAGTTTCTTTCCAAATTTGGTGAACAGCAGCTGGTTATGGTGAATTACGCGTGTGGATTTCACCAATCAGAAACGGGGAAATATTTTGAATGAATAATAATATTTATTGTACCCGAGAGATTTAACTAAAGTAGGTTACAAAAACAATTAAATTTTAATATGATAACTAAACGGGTACCAGCACCCTGAAATAACTATAAAGTTAAAAATGTCAGGGCGCTGGATCAGATAAATTAAATTAAATGTTAACAGCGGAGGTACAATACGGAGAGTACATATACACTAAATATCGTACACACAAACACTAACATGCACATAAACGTGACAACTACAGTGTATAACGTAATCTTGAAAATACAGCTAGAAAGAATAAGTAAATTTTAAAACATTTTCGTAATATTTTAAATGAACCTATTTACGAAGAGCATCATCAATGTAATTTAAGATAATGTTCCTTAAGACTTAATTTAAATTTTGAAAAAGAGGCAGTTTTAATCTCTTCTTTAATTGAATTCCAAATCATAGGCGCTCGAAATCTTATATTAAATCTACTATAGTTCGTTCTAACTATGGGAAGGTAATATGATTGTTTCGCTGCAGATCTTGTATTATATTGATGAACCTCACTCACTTCAGAAAAAAAGGTATCAAAAACAAGAGGTAATAATCTATTTTTAAATCTATACATAAATAATGCAATATGATAGGAGACCAGTTCATGTAGTTTAATAATATTTAATTTTTTAAACAAAGGACTGGCGTGCTCATCGAATTTTGAGAATGTCATGTAGCGCAAAGCTTTTTTTTTGTAAAACAAAGAGAGGTTGTAAAGTAGTTGGATAGGTGTCGCCCCAGGCAATTATTCCATAGATTAAAA
>NC_090874.1:10667625-10687625 GCF_036669935.1 Montipora foliosa | reverse complement strand
AATTTTGACGTTACACCGAAATGATACAGTCATCAATTTAGAAACGCCTGATTAAAAGCCAAGGGCTTTTCTTCAATAACTATCAATTGACAAAGAGAGGAAATCGCGGAAATTGAGACGAAGTATCATAATCTGGACGTTGTTCATAATCGATACTCGCATATCGAGTGAAATGGCTCAGTTCCATCGAGTCTTCTCTTGCTAAGTCGTAGAACATTCGAACTCAGTTATAATCGTAAGTTCATATGAAATTCGACTCCTCTTCGGAGCACCCGAATTTTTCCCTAGGTGGCCCGAGTCGTTCACCGAGCTAAAACGCATCTCGCTGTCTCACTGAATATCAGAGGCGAATTTCTTTTAACAGGTTCTTCGAATTGTCCGCATAACTGGCTTAACTGGAATGGATCGTGTTATGGAGCTTACAGCACTAAGAAGTCCTGGAATGAGTCACTTACGTTTTGCCAGGAAAATCAAGCAGATCTGGCCAGCTTAAATTCAGCTGCCGAAAACCAATTTGTATATGGACACTTGGCTCTTAAGAAAAGCGTTTGGATTGGTCTGGTGAAAGATAGAAACTTGGGAGTTTTCCGCTGGACGAACGGAGAAAATGTCAATTTTGATAACTGGATAGAGAAGCCTGTTATAAATGAAAAGGAAGATTGTGGAGAAATGACAGACTACAGCATTTATCACGGAATGTGGAACGACAACCTGTGTTCAAGAAAGCTGCCATTTATCTGTGAGAAAGGTAACTTACGAAAATTTACTTTAATTAATATTCCAGTGACTCTGGTCCCAAAACGTGCTGAGTTTGGAATACAAGAGCCGTGAGATTGTATTCAGACCCTCTCGAGTACTTAGAATAAGAAATTTTTCGGGTTACACGTTTAGTTGAGTCCCAGAAACTCACGCCTCTCTGCGGCAAAACTATTCTTTTTACACAAATCGTGCGATTCTTAATAGCCTGCATAACGTAGGTTTGCTGTGAAATTTCCTCGTCTTATGACAAGTCATTCGTTGCACGCGAGTGTATCTGAAATTTGAAAATGTTAATAAAATGAAGGAGGAACAGTACAAAGGGGAGACAACGTAAAGGCTGGAAGCGATCTACCAAGAGAGATTTTCAAGGGACAGTCAAATCAGCGTGTGCCTAAAGCACCACGTTTTTTATAGTGCGTCTCCGTCACGACAGCGACGTTGACGAAAACGTCATATAAAAATATAACTTCGTTCTTGCGAAGTCTTTCGGGATTATTTCCTCTAGTTCATGTTGTATAACGTGAGCGAAGTATCCTAAAACTAAACGGGGTTCAAAGGTTTCATAATAAATATATAGAGAATGAAGGGTTTAGATTTGTATGTTCACCTCAGTTTTCGTCAAAGATTTCACCGGCGTCTCTGTTATGCACAGTACAACAAAAATATGCGCTAAAACGAGTCCTGCGCATGTACTAGCAGTATAATATCAGTGTTTTGTGGCGTTCTCGTTGCCGTAGCCGTCATCGGCGAAACGGGTCAGCGTTATTATTAGTTGATTTTTGTTCACCGTAAACGTGGTTGAAGACGGTGAAAAACAGAAGCGTTGGCTTGGGCTGGCATGTTTATGAGCTGTACACGCGTAAGGCCCCATGCAAACAGATGCAGCGTTGTTGCATGTTACATGTTTGAGTTTGAGTTTGAGTGAGGCTCCAGCACTTAGCTAAGTAGCCTGACTTCTGGCTGTTATACACAATTGTGGTCTCATTCACACAGAAGCCCTTCAAGCAGAGTTAACTCTGTACTAATCGAGCGAGAGGGCCAATATTCCCCAGTATGGCTCAAGCAAGTGAGGTTAGTATGTTATTTATTATTTGGCATTGTTTCTTTGACAAAAGGTGGTCAAGCCCGGACGCAGGTAAGCTTTCAATTTTCTCATTTTTCATACAGACCATCAGCTTCCCTGTAGCGGAGAAGAGTGTTCATATGAGTTTCGGTCTTCTCGTTTGTGTTTGCACTTTTCTGTTGCTTGATAAAAAAACCGTCTATGGCCTCCTGGCTTTCGGTGATATCTATTTCAGTTTCTCCATCAAAAGTTTCCAGATCTTCAGGATAATAAAATGTTCGTCTTCTTCTTCATCCATATCATCTTTGAAATCTCGGCAGAAATTTCAATATTTTTAGCTTTTTCTGGTACTTTCGCTGTGAAGAATCACAAAAGTCACCTTTTTTTCGCAGTTTTGGTTTCAAATTTTTATTTCACCGGCTTTGCTCCGAAACAAAAATACACGGATTGGATGTTTCCATGGAAATGGTTTGACTGCAAAATCCCGACCAAGAACTAACCAATCAGAGCGATCAGATCTGCCTAAGACTGGTTCTATAATAAATAGATCATGTTATTGAACTAGCATAAGTACTGGGAAAATATCAGTCAAGTTCCTTTTTTTGTACTTTTGAAGCCCATTTGTTTATAGCACGGTGCATTTAAAAGGAAGAAGACCTGTTAGTTAATAAGACAAAGTGCAAACACTGACATCAACAAAAATCTCCCTATAAAGCTTAATTTTAAGCGTAAACCTTTTTTTCCCCAACAGCTGAACTGCAAGGCCAATATTTTAAGAAGATTCCAAGGAAGCAGTTTATCCATCACGTGATTACTGCCGTGACCGTACTAAGTGACCTGGAGTGCTTATTTCTCTGTTCTCGTCATGGCAACTGTTCCTCTGTGAACACGAGTCTGCTTTCTACACAATCTACAGCATTATGCGAATTGAACGGTTCCCGAGAAGCCGGATTTCCTGGTGATCTCACTGACAACGAAGCTTATGATTACTTCGAGTTACTAATGTAGAGTTAGATAATATAGAGTTTACGGATGTCCGAAGAAAATGAACGTTTCTCGTGCAAAGTACTACCAGAAAAACATTTGCAACGAACGCAGAGCACAGACAACGTGGTTCTTTAATTACAAGATCTTTCTTTAAAGCACGAAACGGCGAAATAGGGTGAAAGCGAGGAGAGATCAAAGAGGGATTTAAGCAGGATAGCCTCCTGCCTTTCGCATATTTTTCCTTTTCCGCTCTCATATTTTGAGTTTCTAGCACTCTCCTGCTCAGGGACAATATTTTAAACACTTCTTGATAATGCTGTATTATCACTCGGCAACAAACTTCATGACAAAGCTAAACTATTTGAAATCGAAGCTTAGGCCTAAAGTATTAATCTACTTAGCTAAGGCCTAATAACTCTTCAGCAGCGATATTCTCATGTTTTTTTCTGATTGCGGTGTCTTAATCTTCAGTGGTAAAGCGGAAAGATGCCGTTAACGTTCCTTTAAAGTAGAAGCTCCGGGCTCAAATTCAATCCACGGATATAATTATTATTTCCTTATTTTCTCTCCTGCCACAAGTCCTGGGACACAATGTTCTAAAATTCGCGATAATAGTAAATTCCAAGCAAATTACGAATTAACGATAATATTTCATTTAGAAAAAAGATCATGTTGAAACATCAATCGCAGAAAAGTTTTAAACTCTCTTTTGCTTTGGCCTGCGATTAACTTAATCCAGGATTAGTGTAAACGTTTGTTTCAAGTTTTAACTTTTTGGTGAAAGTTTCTTTTGCTTATTTTTGTTTTTCAAGACTGACTTCTTCTGATGTAAAGTTTTGCCGAATATCAGCGTTGAACAGCACTTAGGAGTAGAGAAGTAAACTCCTTGGTTAATTTTTAATATGGGATTAGCGTTAATCGGCTTTCGAACAACCGGGCCCAGGAGAGAATTAATAAGCTGATTAGGGAAAACCAACTTCAGGCTGTTAAACATGAAATCAAAGAAGCAAAATAACGGACAAGATCATGATTCTCTACCATTAACTCTATCACTGGGAGAAAGTCAGTTTTTCAGTATTATTCAGTATTATTGATCCTACAAGTATCAATGAATACTTTATAATAATAATGAATAAAATAATAATAAAATTTATTTATACCGCGGAAATTCAACTATGCAGTTTTCAAATGCGTCTCACAATAAAAGAACAATATATTACACTATATAGTCAAAATTACACGAATGAATAATTATCTAGTCTATAAATTACTATACTATTTCAGAAAAAGCTTTTTTAAAAAGATGAGTCTTCAGATTACGTTTAAAAACTCTAAAATCGGAAGTGCGTCTAAGATCTAACGGAAGATTATTCCACAGTTTTGGTGAGGTGGCCACGAAGGCTCGATCGCAAAGAGCAGGGAGAGTCCTGAAATATGGATTTGAAAGCAGATATTTGTTATTTGATCTGAGGCTGTAGGAAGAATTAGGTTTTAGATTTACGAGAGATGATAAATAATTAGGAACTGTACCATGGATTGCTTTGGCGAGATAAACACAGATCCCGACTCTAAAAATTTCTAAAACTGGAAATTCCTGAAACAGGGAAGCTCTAAAACAGGAAATCTTTACAGGTCTGATCTACTACACAACTGTTTATTACGAAAGAAGTGCACGAAGTTCTTATGACAGTGAAATTGGTAAATTTTCTTTAAAACAATTTATTTCTTCGTCTGTCACATCGAAAACGGTTTGCGGCCATTTTGAAAAAAGCGCTCAGGTGGTTATCGCGCAATAATCACCTCAAGTCCAACCAATCAGCACAGAGAATTTTATTAATCACCTATGTAATTAGACTTATTACATCCATTTAGAAATCACTGCTGATCCTTGCAATCTGATTGGCTTTCAGCGGTGCGATTTATTCTCAAATCGCACTATTTTTTTTTCTCTAAATCGCACCATTTTCCCAGCCAATGAGAAAGGAACACTAAAACAAAACAGCCAATCAGATTTCAAGGCTTGTTTACGGTAACCAATGAAATTGCAGGAAAATGAAAGACAAAGAAAACCATTGTGTGGCGAATTTTGCAACTTTTGTTCCCAACTGGATCAATTAAATGTTGGTACTGACTCTAATCATGATCCTATAAATTAGCTATAAATAATGATTGTATGATTTCTAAATGGATGTAATAAAGTGGTAATTGAACTTCGTATCGTGCAATTTTGGTATGAAATCATACTTATGATTTCAAATCACACGTATGATTTCAGACCACATGGTACTCCACTCGAACTCAGTTTAATTACCATTATTAATCCACATTATTCATTATTATATGGCTTGTGTTTGTAGCCGATATAACGCGCGCTCTGATTGGCTAATTGTCACTGAATTGTAGGGCATTTTTCTCCCGTAATGCCCACGGTCCGATTACGGGCTTGCAAAAACAAAGCAAAAGGTAATTAAAAAACTATATAATAAACTACTTACTAACTGAGCTAGCTCGAGCCGTACTGGGGAATATTGGCCCTCGGTCGTTTTTGTACGGACCTCGCTGCGCTCGGTCCGTACTGCCACGACCTCGGGCCAATACTCCCCAGTACGGCCCTCGCCCTCGGTTAGTAAGAAGTTAATATTCCACATCCCCCGAAGTCTCACATTAGCACCTGCCTTTAAGAGGCAATAAATGAAGCATTTTCAAACATGGGCAGGAAAACCGGTTTTATTACTTTAGCAGAGTTCCGCGTTTATTGTGGGATGCTGTTGTTTGCTCTTGTGTCAAAACAAGCAAGAAAAGCTGTCAATTTTTTTATTGTAAAGGTTTATCGTTCGTGGGATAAAAGTGTCATAAAACAAGTGTTTGTCATCATGAATTTTGTTTTTCTCTGGCAAAAAAGATAAATGCCGAAAAGAAATAGTAGTTAATAGGGGGTTCAGCCGTTTTTTTTTTCATGTAAAACTTTTTTGCTTGACAAAAGAGGAAAAGGACGCATGCGAGGAAACATACGTCGTATAGATAAAATAACTCATTCAACTTATCCGTATGGCTCAAGGCCACAAGTGCTATCCATGATAGCCTGGAAAGGATTTTAAGGTTTCAATAAAATCTTTTTACGTGACATTTTCTAAAGACGTTTTTTGCTCCTTCAGTGAAAAAAGTGGAAAAGTGTATATTTATTCTCTTTTCGGCAACCAATTTAAACAATGAAGTGAATAAAAATTCAAAAATTTCGGATTCTATCCCACCCAGGGAGAAAACTTTTCTGAAGTTGAATATATGCTTAAAACTTTTCTGAAGTTAAATATATGCTTAAAACAGCAGCTTCTAAAGCTAACTCTCGGCCGTCTCTGTGTTCACCATGTCAGCTCATGTGGTCGGGAGACTTTGCAGAGAAAAGTTCGACCTGCTCATCCAATGTCAAATAACAGGTGAAGACAAGACAAACAATTTACATAAACTGTTGTCGTCTCTAATGGTTCATATTGACGCAGCTTTTCCATTAATCAGTTGGGATCGGCCTTACAAAGGATCACGTTACGTAGACGAGTGCACTTCACTTTCGAGCAGTTCTCGTGTAATGGAAAGTTTTAATTATCCATTGTCCCCTTTCAATACTAATATATCTATTAGTAATGGTGACCTCGCGAAGCTGCGAAGTTTCGCTGTTGCTAATTGTATCATGAATGCATGTACTTCGTTTGCAGCTGTTTTTGGAAATGGCGTCGTGCTTTTGGCAATATGGAAGAGTCAATCGCTCCATTCGCCATCCAACACCTTACTCTTCGGTCTGGCATTAACCGATTTCTCCGTCGGCACATTCATTCAACCGATGCAGGTCGCAATTTGCCTTATCGGCCTCGTGTCAAACGAACGAAGCCCACGGGCCCTGCAATCGTCTCTTCTCGGTGATTTTATCGACAGCGTCTTTTACGACGGCAACCATCATCAGCATAGACAGGTATCTCGTCTTCCACCTTCACATGCGATACAACGCTATAGTCACCAACAAAAAAGTCATGGTTTTTATGGGCTTTGGATTATTTCTAGCAGGTTTTCTCGGCTTTATGTGGACGCTTAACCGTAAAGCGTACTACGTTACTGCAGTGTCGTCCTTCTTGATTTCGTTCTCCATCATAGTTCTGATGTACTTCATGATCTTTCGAATTGTCAGGCGCCATCAGGCTCAAATACAGGCGCAGTCAGAGGTCGCAACTCAGCGAAAGACCACTTCGCAACGGCTTTTCGTTCGTTCAACAAAATCTGCTGTCAACACCTTCTACGTTTGCTTTTTCTTGTTCCTATTTTATTTTCCTTACACCTGTCTAGAAATTTTTGTACAGTTAACAGGTTATAGTATCTCGAAATACATAGCGCTTCAACTCGCGGGAACTGTGGTCTTCATAAACTCATCTTTAAATCCTGTGGTTTACCTTTGGCGAGTCGTTGAAATACGAAAAGCTGTTTTGAGTATGTTACGGTGCTCAAACATTGAAAACGGCTTAAGATGAGTACCTTCTGACTTCAGGACTACAAACAATTAAGCAATGAAATTAAAGCGCTGCACTTTGACCATGTAAACATTTTCGTAATATTTTAAAATGAACCTATTTACGAAGAGTATCATCAATGTAATTTAAGATTATTATTATTATTTTTTTTTAAGATAATGTTTCTTAAGACTTAATTTAAATTTTGAAAGAGAGGCAGTTTTAATCTCAGACTTCTTTAATTGAATTCCAAATCATAGGCGCTCGAAATCTTATATTAAATTTACCATAGTTCGTTCTAACTCTGGGAAGGTAATATAATTGTTTCGCTGCAGATCTTGTATTATATTCATGAACCTCACTCACTTCAGAAAAAAGGTATCAAAAACAAGAGGTAATAATCTATTTTTAAATCTATACATAAATAATGCAATATGATAGGAGACCAGGTCATGTAGTTTAATAATATTTAATTTTTTAAACAAAGGACTTGAGTGCTCATCGAATTTTGAGAATGTCATGTAGCGCAAAGCCTTTTTTTTTTTGTAAAACAAAGAGAGGTTGTAAAGTAGTTGGATAGGTGTTGCCCCAGGCAATTATTCCATAGATTAAAAAATGGGGTATCAGAGCATAATATAAGCTAATTAAGATAGTGATGTCTACATAATAGCCAATTTTAGATAATATTCCAAGACTTCTCTTCATCTTTTTTGAAATATACTCGACCTGTGGTTTCCATGTTAAATTTGAGTCTATAAAAACTATGTGCATAAATTTCATTATATAAGGAGCCCATCACCGGGAGCCTCAATCTCCCATATAAACCCTTGCAGACAACCTTTGCCCGTATCTTTTTATTTTTAGACGTTCAAATTCCCGCGAATGCATTATGCCGTCCAATCAGAACAAACTTATTGTATTACGTCACAAGCAGTCACGCACCAGTGATCGCGTTCGTCTCACAAAATATTCTAAAAATAAAAAGATACGGGCAAAGGTTAACTCAAGGGCTATATATTATACATTATATTTTCCCCACACAGGCAATGTAAACAGGATGCCATTACATTATAAAATCACAGTTATTTTACTCATCTTGGATATTATAGCTTCTTCAAATCATCCTTGTTGTTGATAGGTATGACAGGACTATCCTGGGTTTTCCTCTGATAGATTTTACCATTTGAAGTCCAAATGTATAAGAACTTGAGTTCCTACTTGGTCTTTACAGACGCGTTAAAAAGTTCTTTATTTCCTTCTGTCAAGCTCTCGTTAATGAAAATACGGCTTTCAGATGGAAAACCAAGATCACATGCTGTAGTACAGTCCTTGAGAAGCTTTCGGCCCATATAAAATCTGTCTTTCGCATCACGTCGAACGAATTTGACTATGATGGCAGGTACAGTTTTTTTTCCCTTTGTACTTGTGGCTTGTAGAAAGTCGGTGGGAGACCGATATATCATATTTTTTTATTTCAATACCCATTAGTTCGCCCATTTTCATAACGATATTGTTGGTGTCTTCTTGTTCGGAGACAGGAATCCCTTGAATCTTCACACATTCACGTCGTGAGTATTGCTCCATATCATTACAGGTAGATTGTAATTATCTCACTTGTGAATCTAGTGCTTTAACTGTTGATTTTAGGAATTCATTCTCCTTAGCAATTGTCTTGTTTACTGCCTCTTGCTCACTTAGCTTTTTTAAAACTTCGTCGTACTTCTTTCTTGCATTATCAATGAACAACGTCAGCTCAGCGATCTCCGCCTTCAAAGGAGCGAGTTTTTCATCGAGAATAGTTCGTAGCGTGTCCATAGTAAGGATATTAGTTGTCATAATGGAAAGCAAAAGCACACATAACGAAACAAAACACGAAACATATACATAAATATGAGAAATCTTGATAATTTATCACAGAAAGAAGATAACCGCCATATTGCTTCCTGACGGCTGACCCAAAACCCAATCCGTTTTTTCCCCCGGTTTGAAAAACGTCCATCGTGAGGTTTTAGTAGGGGGCTCAGAGTTTTTCCCTCTTTTATTTGGTTTTTTTTAGATGTTGCTCGCCATTTTCGTGGAAAATTGCAAGACGACTTTCGTTCATTTTTGTTTGAACTTGATTTTGCAGCTCTTGTCGCGTGGGGCCGCACTGTGACACAGCAGTTAACGATGTAACTCTTGTTTAGTCATAACTATGTGAATTTGTCGAGTGTATTATAAAAGTATGTGCTTACTGAAAAGAATCCCTAGTCAGGCCAGGATCGATCAATACCAGGCTCTGGGGAGGAGAATGTGGACTTTCCGGTTGTTGGTGGGCGGGTTGTTTTAAAAACTCAAACACTGTCTGGGAATTGAGAAGGAACAACTGAAGCGCGTGTTCTCAAAATTACCAAATCTTTTCCTCGTAAAAACGGCTGTGCTTTGTGTGCATCACGTCTCTTCCGTTTCAAAACGAATTAATCTAACAATTAAAAAGAACGAGAAAACTACTGCCACATTTTAATTATTTTAAAAAAAGGACTTTTTGAATGCAGTTTGTCAATCTAATGTGATAGGTTCAGACTGAATAAACATAAACGTAAGC
Source organism: Montipora foliosa (assembly GCF_036669935.1). Classification (NCBI taxonomy): domain Eukaryota; kingdom Metazoa; phylum Cnidaria; class Anthozoa; order Scleractinia; family Acroporidae; genus Montipora; species Montipora foliosa. The sequence continues at coordinate 10,677,739 of NC_090874.1, read as the reverse complement.
CCAAACGATTTTTTAAGGGTTGTTACCAGCTACGAATGAGCTATGAATATTTTTAAGTGGCCTTGTTTTTGACAGGGGAAGGAAATATTCACTGACGCAATTGAACAGATAAAAAACGATAAAAAAAAGTTCGGACAATGTTCGCACCTTGCATTTTAACGGTAAGAATTTAATGCTGTTTTAATTCTTCAGGTAGAGAGATTAATGTACAAGCGAAATTTCGATTTTGTTTTCACATCGTATAAACAGCTGTATGTGACAAATGAAGTCCTCCTCTTGGTCTACGCTCAAGGTGAGAACTTTCTCGTCTAATTGTAATGAATTTACGAAAAATTTACTTTAAAAGAACAACACAAATCGTATCAACATTTAAAAATCGAAGCGGAGGGTAACTCTTATACGATCTAAACCTTTGTTTTTAATACGGGAGTTAGCCCACTGGGAACGAATAATCAGGGTGGATTCTAGTTTGGAAACCGAATAGAATTAGCTCAAATGAGTAAAGTTGTTGTCATATGCGAAATACAATGAAGACGTTCCCCCAAAAGAGGGAAAAAATGCTAAACCGGCGAAAAAAAAATTCTGTTTGCTTCAAAGACCCCTTTTAAGAAGAAATACGAGTTCGGAAATTAAACAAAATGAGCACAAGATTTACGAATTGGTGCATTGCAATACAAACACATTAAAAGAAAACTCAGAGGAATTGAAGAAAATTGTCAATCCTGTGTTTGACATAAGCGTATTATGGAAATTATACTCATACTGAAAAATCAACTCCGTCTTGTTTGAGACGGAAATCAAGTAGCTTTTGTCATTTCTATTTAGTCAGGGGTCGTCTTGACCACATTTAGGAAGTGTCACAATCCAGGCAATCACAACTAAATAATCAAAATCGACTTTCTCAGAGAAGACAACAGTGAAGATTGAATCGGCAATAAACCAAAAAAAAAAAAACCATACGAGACACTGTTTGAGGGAACTTCCAAGTTTTAGGAAGGATCATCTCTTGTGATGTATCATGTTTTGGGCTGCCAAAATGGTGGTTTTCCCTCATTAAATAAACCGAAAATACTTACATTTGGTCGTTAGCGACTTTCGAGATCTCTTTTTAAACTTTGACTTAAGAAATGATACAATCATTAGAAAGTGCAGGTTAAAAGCCAAGGGCTTTTCTTGGATAATTATCAATTGACAAAGAGAGGAAATTGTTATTGAGACGAAGTATCACAAGCTGGACGTTGTTCATAATCGATACTCGCATATCCAGTGAAATGGCTCAGTTCCATGGAGTCCGGCTTCTCTTGCTAAGTCGTAGAACATTCGAACTCAGTTATAATCGTAAGTTCATATGAAGTTCGACTCCTCTTCGGAGCACCCGAATTTTTCCCTATAGGTGGCCCGAGTCGTTCACGGGGCCGGCTAAAACGTATCTCGCCGTCTCACTGAATATCAGAGGCGAATTTCATTTGACAGGTTCTTCGAACTGTCCGCATAACTGGCTTAACTGGAATGGATCGTGTTATGGAGCTTACAGCACTAAGAAGTCCTGGAATGAGTCACTTACGTTTTGCCAGGAAAATCAAGCAGATCTGGCCAGCTTAAATTCAGCTGCCGAAAACCAATTTGTATATGGACACATGGCTCTTAAGAAAAGCGTTTGGATTGGTCTGGTGAAAGATAGAAACTTGGGAGTTTTCCGCTGGACGAACGGAGAAAACGTCAATTTTGATAACTGGATAAGGACGCCTGTTATAAATGGAAATGAAGATTGTGGAGAAATGACAGACTACGGCCAGTTTCACGGAATGTGGAACGACAAGATGTGTTCAACAAACCTGCCATTTATCTGTGAGAAAGGTAACTTACGAAAATTTACTTTAATTGATATTCCAGTGACTCTGGTCCCAAAACGCGGCGCAGTTTAGAATACAAGAGCCGTGAGATTGTACTCAGACCCTCTCGAGTACTTAAAATAAGAAATTTTTCGGGTTTCACGTTTAGTTGAGTCCCAGAAACCCACGCCTCTCTGCGGCAAAACTATTCTTTTTACACAAATCGTGCGATTCTTAGTAGCCTGCATAATTTTGCTGTGAAATTTTCTCGTCCTATGACAAGTCATTCGTTGCTTGCGTGTGTATCATGAAATTTAAAAATTTTAATAAAATGAAGGAGCAACAGTACAAAGGGGAGACAGCGTAAAGGCTGGAAGCGATCTACGAAGAGAGATTTTCAAGGGCCAATCGAATCAGCGTGTGCCTAAAGCACCACGAACAGTGCACTCTCGATTGAGCCAACTGGTCGGTGTTGCGCTTGTTTGCACACCCTGCTACATGTTGTTGGAAGTTGTTGCACGAAGTTTGGTCAAACTATTGAGCCAACAACTCCCAACATCTTTAGGGGCCACGCACGCGCATTACATATGATTGTCCTCCATGGAGATAACTATGAATTTGTAAGTTTCCAAATTAAAGTGTTATGGGTCGTATCCTTCAGATAATGCACTGCACGTCCTTACACTGTTGTGTTGGGAGTTGCTGCATTCGTTTGCACTCCACTTTCAATACAATCCGGCAGCTACTGAACCAACAACTCCGAACAATGTTGGAAGGTCTTGGGTCCCTTTGCACGGAGCTTAAGCTGTAGTAAGGTGTATAACACAATCACGTATTGATCATCAGCGTCATCTTTGGTCACAGTTTTGCCTCATTTGTACAGGCCAATCATTTCCCATGCAATGAATAATCCAGGAAATGCATTTGCGCTTTGGTCACATGACCACTCTTCGGTCAAGTGACTACTATGTAACCACACACTTCCATTCAAACTGATAAAGGCTGAGCGATTTAACGGAAATATCTTTCAATTGGGTGAACTTTTTGATTAGAAGTTTTTCATTGTTAACCTATTAAACGCTTACTAACCGAGCGCGAGGGCCAATATTCCCCAGTATGGCTCGAACAAGTGAGGTTAGTAAGTTGTTTATTGTTTGGCATTGTTTCTTTGACAAAAGGTGGTCAAGCTCGGACGCAAGTAAGTTTTCAATTTTCTCATTTGTCATACAGACCATCAGCTTCCATGTAGCGGAGAAGAGTGTTCATATCAGTTGCCGTCTTCTCGTTTGTGTTTGCACTTTTCTGTTGCTTGATAAAAAACCGTCTATGCATATGGCCTCCTGGCTGTCGGTGATATCTGTTTCAATTTCTCCATCAAAAGTTTGCAGGTCTTCAGGATAATAAAATGTTCGTCTTCTTCTTCATCCATATCATCTTTTGAAATCTCGGCAGAAATTTCAATCTTTTTAGCTTTTTCTCGTAGTTTCGCCGTGAAGAACTCAGTGACAAAATTCACATGTTTTTTCGCAGTTTTGGTTTCAAATTTTTAATTTGCCGGCTTGGATGTTTCCATGGAAACGGTCCGTACTGCAAAATTCTGACCGAGAACTAACCAATCAGAGCGCTCGGATTTGTCTCAGACTGGTTTTGCCATATAATAAATAGATGGTATTGAACTAGCATGAGCACTGGGAAAATATCGGTCAAGTTCCTTTCTTTGTACTTTTGAAGCCCATTCGTTTATAGCACGATGCATTTAAAAGGAAGAAGACCCGTTAGTTAATAAGACAAAGTGCAAACACTGACCTCAGGAAAATCTCCCTATAAAGCTTAATAATAAGCGTAAACCTTTTTTTCCCCAACAGCTGAACTGCAAGGCCAATATTTTAAGAAGATCCCAAGGAAGCAGCTTATCCATCACGTGATTACTGCCGTGACCGTACTAAGTGACCTGGAGTGCTTATTTCTGTGTTCTCGTCATGGCAACTGTTCCTCTGTGAACATGAGTCTGCTTTCTACACAATTTACAGCATTATGCGAATTGAACGGTTCCCGAGAAGCCGGATTTCCTGGTGATCTCACTGACAACGAAGCTTATGATTACTTCGAGTTACTAATGTAGAGTTTACGGATGTCCGCAGAAAATGAACGTTTCTCGTGCAAAGTACTACCAGAAAAACATTTGCAACGAACGTAGAGCACATACAACGTGGTTCTTTAATTAAAAGATCTTTATTTAAAGCACGAAACGGGGAAATAGAGTGAAAGCGAGGAGAGGTCAGAGAGGGATTCATGTAGGATGGCCTCCTGTCTTTCCCATATTTCTCCTCTTCCGCTCCCATATTCTGAGTTTCTTGCACTCTCCTGCTTCTCACGTCCTGTCGTAGAGCTCTCACTGCTGGCCCCTCCAGGGTTTTACCTGACTCCAGAGGAGTGGTAGTTTCTGTTAATGTCAAATACGAAAGCCAGAAATTACCTGGAAAAAATAGAAGTACCCTTTCCCAGAAACTTAAGTCGCCTGTCCCCCGCCACAATATCATTTCTCCAGTTTTTCACTTTTCATGGTAGAAAAAGGGGGAGGGCATTCTGATGCCAAGAAAACCGAACATCTTTGACGTTAGCGAGGAATGTATTTGTGTCCGATAGGTGGCATGCATTAAAAGACTTGTGGTGGAAATGTACATTTTTCAATCTGAGAGTAATAACCTAATTAAATCATTTTTATATCTGTTTTTACTGCCGTTCCATGGTGAAACTGGAAAGTTTTTTGCGCAATCCTGAGAAATAACCTCTTTGATAGTTCCTCTTAATTATCGCAGTCCGAATTACTGTAATCAATATGAACTCGTGTACAGAACAAGTGGTAAGTGTATGTATACATGACGTCATAAGCGTATACAAATCCAACCCATTCTCTACTTTGAAGTAACGCTCATATTATCGTTAATTTAGAAGACTGAAAGCTTGACATGAATTATGGGAAATCGTCACATATTTTCTAAAAGATAACCCAAGTGTATGACATAGGACTCGAACCTGGCAATGTTGGTTAAACCGTCACCTAACCACTTGACCACCACACTGCTTGTTGCTCAGGGACAATATTTTAAACACTACTTGATAATGCTGTATTATCACTCGGCAATAAACAATATTAAACACTGCAAAAGATCGGTTTCCAAACTTCACGACAAAGATAAACTATTTGAAATCGAAGCTTAGGCCTAAAGTATTAATCTACGTAGCTTAGGCCTAATAATTCTTCAGCAGCGATATTCTCTCTCTTTTTTTTTTTTTTCAGAGTGCGGTGTCTTGATCTTCAGTGGTAAAGCGGAACGATGCCGTTAACGTTCCTTTAAAGCAAAAGCTCCGGGTTCAAATTCAATCCAAGGATATAATTTTTATTTCCTTATTTTCTCTCCTGCCACAAGTCCTGGGACACAGTGTCCTAAAATAAACGATAATAGTAAAGTCCAAACAATTTACGAATTAACGATAATATTTCATTTTGAAAAAATATCATATTGAAACATCAATCACAGAAAAGTTTTAAACTCCCTTTTTGTTTAGGCCAACTTAATCCAGGATTAGCGTAACTTTTGTTTCAAGTTTTAACTTTTTGGTGAAAGTTTATTTTGCTTATTTTTGTTTTTCAAGACTAATTCTTCTGATGTAAAGTTTTGCCGAATGTCAGCGTTGAACAGTACTTGGGAGTAGAGAAGTAAACTCCTTGGTTAATTTTTAATATGGGATTAGCGTTAATCGGCTTTTGAACAACCGGACCCAGGAGAGAATTAATAAGCTGATTAGGGAAAACCAACTTCAGGCTGTTAAACATGAAATCGAACAAGCAAAATTACGGACAAGACCATGGTTGTCTACCATTAACTCTATCACTGGGAGAAAGTCAGTTTTTCAGTGAATAAGTTCTATCATTGATCCTACTAGTATCAATGAATACTTTGGCGAGATAAACACAGATCCCGACTACTGCCTGTCTAAAGGACTGCCTCGGGCCCTGGTGATCTCCCCTACTGCCTCTTTCCTGACTTTTTTAGGTACCACCTGGCCCACCTATAACCGATGTATTTAATGCCTCCCTTCTGCAACATACAGTTCCATTGTCATGGATGGAAGCGAATATTAGATCAGCTCCTACGGAACTGCTACTTAGTTCCAGTAACCAGCTAAGGCCAAATTCTCTGACAAATATAATCATGCGTCTGTTTGAGCGGCTAGTAAACAAGACCGAACTATCTACTGTGTGCACTAACCACATTGATTTAGACCAGTTTGTCTATGGAAAGGGACATAACTCCATCATGGCATTACTGAAGTCCCAGCACAACTGGCTAAAGTGGCTTGATGGAAATGTGGACTTTGTGCGGATCTTCTCATTTGACTTTAGGTAGGCGTTTGGCTTTGTGTCACACAGAATTTTTGTTGGTAAGCTTAGGGGTGTTGATATCAATCCATATATTGTAAACTGGCTGATCAGTTTCTTAAGAAATAAAATGCATCGGGTTGTTGTAGACCACATCACTACTGAGTATCTAGATATAACCAGGGGAGTCCCCCAGGGACTGGTACTAGGTCCAATGGTACTAGGGGATGGTACTAGGTCCAATATTGTTTTCTCTGATGATAAATTATATAAAGCCGGTTAGCTCCTCTAGCCTAAAATATCACGGCAGATGATATCAAAGTCAGCATTCCTGTTCGTGCTGAAGATAGCAACATAGCTGAGCTTAAAGTCAATTCTATAATGAAGTGGGCTGAGAAGAATCACATGACACTCAACCTGAGTAAAACATGGGAAACCAACCAGTAACAAGTTTGAATTTTAACGGGGATGGATACCCATAGAGCCGCTCGTCGGTCGTAGGCAATCAACCACTTTCTAGTAACCAGGCTGCGCGCGGTGAGGAAACTGTATGGCAGGATAATACAAGTCAATTACATCACTTACAACGCCATTCCATCACATCAAGTTCTGAAATTTCCTGTTGCTGAGGGTAAGAAAAGAAACTTGTTTACTACATCTTCAGTGAGACATTAGTTTCTTATTTGATATAATATTGGAATAACTGGGTGTACTCTCTTGCCTTTGCTAAGGTGCGACTTCACGCTTCACAAAGCATCTTGCTTCATGTCAGTAGGGAAGGGTCTTGATCACGCTTCTGGCCTTTTGTGTCATGAGTGACGTTTCAGTTACGCAATGTATTTTGTCACGCAGTGAAGTCTCTTAAAAAATACCTAGTGGCTCGTAGGAGACCCGTACACCGACTTTTATTTGCTACAACTTACTTCTTGTTAGTTGAGAGAGACCGGATTCAATCGCATGTGTTGGTTTGGTTTGGCTTGGTGAGGTTCCAGCACTTGGCTAAGTAGCCTAGTAACTTCTGGCTGTTATACACAGTCGTGGTCTCATTCACACAGAAGCCCTTCAAGCTAATGCTGCCAAGCCGACCAAGGTCAGACCGATGCACACAAGAACGTTGTCTCTCGGTAGAATTCAACGAGGTCAATCTCCCTTTGTCAGGCTATAAACAAAAATTTGGAAGAATGTGTCAGACCTGCCTTTGTATGCTTTTGTTGTTCTAGGAAAGTGATCTCCCTTTCTCAAATTTAAGCACTTAACTTAAATATAAAAAGGGGAGGGATGCTCGTCGGAAATTTCAAGTTCAAGGAGACCAATCTGGGCGTGGCCCAGGCTATTTTTGACCCTAAAAGAGGCCATATTAAAACACAGAGAAAGATAAAAAAAACAGTGCCTTTTAATGATGGCAAAAGACATTATCATCTAATACTTTCACTTACGTGAAGAAATATAAAAGTGTGAAGGTACACTTTTATATTTCTTCGCGCGCAACCCTAAAGAAGACCTTCATGGTTACATATGATTGCGTTTTGCCCAGAACACCCTAAGTGAGACCAAAATCTGAAATTTACTGTTTTAAAAAGGTTATCTTTCGATAATTGTTGTGATGGTCAATTACTTCATGTAAGTGTAGTGAGATAGGTGCAATTCCTGGATTTAGCCGCATGTGGCCGTGCGGAAGAAAGTAAACAAGGTGTACATGCAATGTAAGTGTATAATCATTTCAGTTCTGTCAATAGTATTCATTCGAAATACCGTTAGTACCTTTTAGGGGTAGTACATGGACTGGGGGTCAGTGTTTCGTCCATAGAAATTGAAAAAAAAATGCTAAGCCAAAGTTCCGCCACACTATAACGTTCACTAATTAAATTTCAAAAGGAGATCACTTTCGTAGACCGACATCAGTATACAAAGAAAACCAATTCGAAAAAGAAGGTATTCTCCACATCAAAATAAATCACATCTATCACCAGCCGACAGAAACCTTCTATTAAGAATGTTCGCGCCCATTGCTACTGCGCATCCTTACAGCCCACGCAAATTCACATGCCACGTCATGCATCGAGCGCGCGCACTAAGTACTAAAATGAACAATGATTGGGCAGATGGCCATTGCTGTAGCTTTGCTTGGATTTAACGATTTTAGATGTTCGGTGACCCCTACTTTTCTTTTCAGAAACAGATTTTATTTACAATTATCTCCACGTTGTCCAAAAATGAACAAAAAATCAATGTGGTAAGTTAAAAAAAATTCAAGGTTTCTGTCCTCGGGACATGGAATTTTGCCATCTTGCGGCTGCAACCTCAACAGTTAACTAAATTCACTTGATGGGTCTACTTAAACAAGGTTTGGTAGAGAACATTTCACTTCAAAGATGTACCGTAACTGACGGTTGACCAATAACATCACAAATAAAGTTGACCAATGACATTTACGATCAGACTTCCTATAGTATCTACTGACGTTACACAAATCACTTGACTCTGAGATCACTTCCGCTCAGGTTATCTAAACGTCAGTTACTGCCTACGGAAAGCCATACTGGGCAAAAGCGGTCGAGATACATTTTACTGGTTGAGAAATCATTTGGACGGTCGAGAAACATTTTCGGAGGTCGAGAAACACGTTCGTCGATCGAAAAAAGTTCAGACCATTGAGAAATGTTTCTTCCTCCTTCTAACGGATAGGTAAACATTTCGAAAAGATTATACGTCCACTTAGTTTTGACGACTGAAAAAGAGTTTGCAAATTTGGGAAGCCGTGTTTATCTACTTTCCGCGAGGGAGAGCCGAATGGGTATCCATCCCCGCAAAAATTCAAGGTTGTTGTTCTTAAACCCAAACCTTGGGTAGACTTTTATATACCGGACCAAAACGGCGGAGGACAAAAAAGCCTTCTGATAAGGCCTTGTTGATTAGGTATTATGTTCGCTTTGTTCTTTTGTTTATTCAATTTGTCAATTCAAACATTCAAACATTCAATTCGGTAATTCAGACATTCAATTCGTTAATCAAACATTTAATTGGGAATTGAATTTTTGAATATTATAATTGCGAGTTTAAACTGAAAGATAGAATGCTTGAATTGAAGGTTTGGATGAAAGGACAACAAGTTTGAATTTTTATCGAATGATGATAATGATGCTTTATTTATATAGCGCTATTTCCCTTTAGCCCAATAGCGCTTTACAATAATTACAATCCAAAATAGGAAAATTTACAAGTAGCAATAGGATGGATTTTTACAATTTTCAGGTAAAAACTATATTAAAACTATTTTAAGATATTAAAACAATATTTCCAGGTAAAAGACTATACTACATGCTAATCTAAGTTATAAACATTTTTTAAAAAGGTATGTTTTCGTATAGGTCTTAAAACTTGGTAACGAGCTACTCTGTCTGATAATGTCGGGGAGAGAGTTCCATAAACTGGGTGCTGCAAAAGAGAAACACCTATGGCCATAACTTACTAGCTTGAAGGGTGGTATTTTTAGTACGTTTTTAGAGGAAGATCTCAGATTCCTAGTTGGTGCATAGGGCTCTAATAGTTCAGTAATGTAACTAGGAGCCTGGCCATTAATCGCTTTATAGGTCAGAAGTAGTATGTTATAGTTAATGCGCTGGTTAACTGGAAGCCAGTGCAGCTGCTTTAGGAGAGTTGTAATGTGGTCATATTTCTTGGTACGAGTAATAATGCGGGCCGCAGCATTCTGGACATTTTGTAAGCGATCTATTAGAAAGGTGGGTAGCCTATACAATAGTGAGTTGGCGTTATCAAGCTTAGAGGTAATGAATGCGTGAGCCAGCATTTCAGTGTCTGCTGGAGATAAACAGTCTCTTATCTTACTAATGTTCCTGAGGTGGAAAAAACAGGCCTTGCAGGTATTGGTAACATGCTT
>NC_090874.1:10657625-10662625 GCF_036669935.1 Montipora foliosa | reverse complement strand
AAGGTGCGGTTTCTCTACTCTAGTGACTTCTGCTTCCATCTCAAAGTTTCTCTCCGTTAGTTAGTTTGATCCGATAAACTTCCATCACCCGACTGCTCGCGCCCAACATCATCTCAATCTTGCCCAACCCAGAATGATGAGGTTTTGCACCAATTCTCTCAAGCAGTGCGGCAGAAGCGTACGAACTTTCCGCGCCGGAATGTAGGAGGGCACGACATTTTATTCCTGCAACTTCCACGATAACCACCGGGTGCACCACAGGACCATCGCCAATCTGCGCAGCTGTCATCGAGTTGTCTGCGTTCCCTTTGTCACAGATGGAGGTGTGGTGTCTTCTTTTGCAAAACAAACACGTTTTCCTGCTCTTGCATTCCGTCGCCCTATAATCATCTCTGGCACAGTTGAAGGAGAGGCGTTTTCTCAAGAAAATCTTCCTTATTTCGCTTGGATCAGAAACTTTAGTGCATTCATTTGGCTTGTGATCAGTGCTGTCGCAGTAAACACATCCACGAGGACGCGCGTCACCTAATTGAGTGTTAAACGCGTTTTAGTCACGCCCGGGCTTGTCACTTGATCTGATGGTTACAGGATTTCTTTCTTTCTGTCCATCCCTGGAGGGCGTAAACGAATTTCGCCTCGAGAGCTTGAACATTGAACGAGAGTGATTCATAGAATTGATGGATCTTTCCTGGGCTCGCCCCACTGATTACGGGTAACCCCATTATATTTTGGACGTATACATTCACTATTTCAGACGCTTTCCCATACTTGTTCCTTAGAATGTTCTTCGCCCGTTCGTACCCCTCGCTCGAAAAAGGGCGACCATCTATTCCCGCTCTGAGTTAAGGTTCTAAAAATCTTAAGCGAATTATTATTTAGTTACCTCCGCCATGTTGCTACATTGGTCAATTTCAGCTTCGTTAATGTTCCAAAAACGGAGCCAATCCGTACGTATGGGAACCATTGAACTTTGTAATAGTTAGTTTAGGTAGCTTAGTGCGCGCTCCTTCGCTGGCGGGGCTGGCTTTAGCTTCGCTCGAATTCGTTGCGTGATCTTTCTTGGATTCTTCTATTTTTCGCTCATATTCTAGTTTCTGCTCAAGCTGTGTGCGTTCAAATTCAAGCTGATCTTCGCGCTCCTTCGCTTTAAAATTAAGCTCCTTCTCGGTTTCTTGAGTTTTGAGGGCTTCTTCTGATTTAAGGCTAGCCCAAAATTGTGAGGCGAGCGACTTTTGGAAGTGGGTGAAATTCGGCTAAATTCTGGAGGCACTCGGCCGTGAGAGGTCTTGGAAGTTACAGAGATACAATTTGGTTTTATTTTCCTAACCACTAACCTAATACTAACTCAGAAACAGCTTTATTATTATTATTATTAAAATATGATTACTTGTTATTTCAAAAGGTTTTTTTTACATTATACAATGTGTATTTATTTGTTTGGATACGGATATTTCAATTTTCAGTTTCTGTCAATTGACACCTCAAGGGATTTTTCCCTGGAAACACCCAAAAGAAAGAATCATTTATACACCTGATGTGATTTTTCCCTGGATCCATCCAAAAGAACGAATGATTTATTCACCAGATGAGATTTTTTTCCTGGAACCATTCAGAGGAACGGATGATTATACTCCTACAGTACACCCTGTATCAGCAACACAATCTCACTTGGGCTTCCATGTTTTTCTGGGCCAATTTGCTCCTTCTTTGGCTTCCTAATCTCCATTTCGTAGTAGTATTTTAGTGCATTGGGCATTTTCCTTGCCATGCTGGTTCCCAGATCGAATCCTCACATCTCGTGCCCAGGCCATGTGTGCAGTTTAGGTCGTATGTCGTAAGCAGAGCTGACGTTTACTGGAGACTTTGCAAATGTTAATTTGGAGACAAGGGAAAATTTTGCCAGCCTTTTATACCAGGTATCCTTTTTTCTTTATTTTAAACTATAATTTTGCTTCAGTAATCATATTATACACCTGGTAAGTGTATTTTTGGTAAGCGTTATTCCTGCCGAGTTTTGCTTGATTGGCTTTCCAGTTTTGGTCGCGTTAGTCTGTCCATGGTTTTGGTGGTGTTTTTTCTCCTGGTTTTCTGCTTGTTCTTCTCTTTTTCCTTTCTTGACTCGGCACAAAAGGGTCGAGTAGAGGTCCGGCGCTGGACTAGAAACTCACTTGCTCGGTTGCGCTCTACCCCTGAAGATTCGCAGCCATTTACGAGCCTAATGGTGCCGTAGTCAACTTTTCTTTACCTTCGGGTTGTTTAGATTTGCATCATTTAATACACCTGTGTTTCATTTTGCATGGGATTTCTTTGTGTTTTTTAGCTGCCCTTTCCTGTGTTTGTTAAGAACGAAGGTTTCATGTAGGGTTTTTGTCTTATTTATTATTTCTTATTTTTTAAGAACGAATAATTTTCATGTTCAAATATTTGTTTATCCCTCTTACTTGATTTAGTTTTGTTGTACATGTACTATCTGGCTGTGTCTGAAAGTAAAGTTATTATTTTCACACAGAGTTTGTTTTGTTTTCCTAACTCCACTGTGAGGTTGAGAGTTTGCTTTGTGAATTTCTCTTCCTCATTTTACAGACTAATTTTTGGTTTTGATTGTACCTCGACTCACCATCCACACGTACAGTTTTTTTTCCCCCACTTACCCGCTTTACTAGAGATCATTATTTCAGTTAATGGAGAGGAACCCCTTCCTCTAGGGGAATCCTTGCTTCACCACCATAATCATGCCACAAAGGTTGCTAGTCAACTGCTGTTTTTGTTTTAATTTCCTTAAACAAGTACCTCGATTAGTTGAATCGGCCGTTACAACTGTCTCAAAATAACGTGACGTCATGCGCTCTCGCATCCTTTGTCTGCCTGTGATATGTCTTGTGTTTTACCCGATGTAAATACAAGAAATTTAAGTTAACCTCCAATGTCTGCTTTGAGTTTCTCCATTTCGGTCTACTGGCCAATAAAACGGTTTCCTTCGTCCAGTCGGAGGTGCCACTGTGTTGCGAATGCCAAAGAATACCAGGCTGTACTTCGCAAACTTCACGGTTTTTTATTCTTATTGATAACTGATCTGGTTCCGATTTTTAGATAGAAGTAGTAGATAATATTTCTTAGTTGATTTTCTTTTATCTCTGACGTGCGACACACCCTAAAACCTAGACAGTAATGATATATTGACTGATTAATTGGTTGTATTGTCTACATTAAAATCACAAAAAAAAGATCACATAACGCAAATCACTCTTCTTACTAATTGTCACACAATGCAACTAAAGATATCTCGACACAACAATCTACTGTAAGATGTGGTAAATTCCCCATTCCTGACTTTAGGACCATGAAGTATGGAAAGCGTAGTGTCAGATATTTACATGCTCACTTGTGAAGAAAATAAGTCAAGCTATGCGAAGGAAAAGTAGCCTTCAAGCCTTCAAGAAAGCCGTAAGAGGAATTAATATTACGAACCTTTTAGGTGGTTCATGCTATTGCAATGCTTGTGCTAGACAGTGAAATTTATATGCGCGTGGTCAAATTATTCCGTTATTTCAATTTATATGTATTTTATTGTACATACAATGTAACTATCCATTTATCTCAATTTTTGTATCTAATTGTACATATGCACAGAATATTATGTTACTGTATTTTTTGAAATGATTTTTTTGTTGTGTTCCCAATTACATGTAGCTTTTCAGCTGAATCTTCTGACACTTCAGTAAAATACATGTATGTATGTATGTTTGTTTGTTTGTTTTCACACAAAGAGATGTGATTATCTTTAGGGTAACAAGCACGTGACTAATTTCCATATCTGACTACGACGACACTCAAACCATTTTTAAACGTGGTCTGCGACGGGCATCTTTCGTGATAAAGTAAATTCCAAGGCTTTTTAACATACTATATATATATATATATATATATATATATATATATATATATATAAAACCAATGAAAAAAGAAAGTCTTCTTTTACTTTGCTTTTGCGCTACGCGTTTCACCGCTGTTGCGGCTCTTCAGGCAAAGCAAAGTTTGTTTATTGACTTATTACGTCACAGATGTCAAAATTAAAAAAACCTCATGTTCTCGGAGGGGTTGAGAATCTTGTAAAACGGAAAGATAGTAAGCTGAGGAGTCAATCCCTCAGCACATTCATCAATAAGCTTGCTGACTCCCAGCATACGTGTGTGCGGGTCTCTAATTTGTTGTTTATGAACTGTCAATCTATTTCTCAGGACATCACCCGTTTCTCCTGTTAAATTATGTCCACATCCTGCCCATGTTATTACGGAAATCAAATTCGTTGAAGTGCAGTTCATCGAGTGTTTTATCCGAAATATTTCATTCGTGGCGGAGAAGGTGAATTCTGTACCCTGTTCCGCAACGTTTTGTTTCACCAATTTTGACTTCCGGATCAGTGTCCTTTTGTCTGGAGAAATAGGAGTTTGTTAGCATCCGTTTGAGGTTTCTGGGTTGTCGCTGACTGTGAATTACTTTAGTCTTGCTCATAATGGATTTTAATGAGGAGTTTTGGTTCAACATGGGAAGTGTTTCCTGACCAGCTGAAATACTTGCGGATTGTTGGGATTGTAAGTTGTTACCAGCCAAAGGAGGTTATTTTCGGTATCTTGCTCTCTCACCCTTCTTGTATAATATATATATATATATATATAACTAACTGCAGACAGTACTGTTTCGGCCTTCTGGGCCTCATCAGTGCAGTGCTGATGTCTGGGATGGAGGTTAAGCTTATAAAGCCACCCCAAATGTCCCACACATGCGGTACATTAAATGGAAAATTCTTAAAAAATGTAGACCCTACAGCAATATTAGCAAGATATGTAGTCTTTGTCTGAATGAAAAATTCATAATCATGTGTAAGAAAGAACTGCGTAGCCTTAACAGAAGAAACGAATTAGCAAGTTCATTCCCCCACAGAAACCGATATGTACTCCGGAACTTTAGAGTAACGTAAATTTAAAATACTGACATACAAT
>NC_090874.1:10640125-10647625 GCF_036669935.1 Montipora foliosa | reverse complement strand
GAATAAAACAACTAATCATGCCCTGGTTTGGCGCATCATACGAGAACGCATTCAGCGTTATTCACGGCACAGCGCACACCACCTGCGATCAACTCACTGAAGGGCTTTCATTGTCGCATTGTGGCGAAGATAGAGAAGAAGAGGTCCCAGACGCGAGGTTGAGCTGCAAAGCCATGAGAAGCTTAGGGCAGCCGAGTTCCGCGCAGCTTCCCCGCACACATGGCAAACTAGTCGATGACAAACACAGGTCAGCTTGGGTGGTGTGGATCGCTTTCAGGACGGTTTACAGTGGAAACGGCTAATTTATATTTATTTACCGTGCACAATACCGCTTAAAATATATATTTCTTTCCCTACCAACGGCTTCGGGCGGTACAGAGTCGATCAAAATGAATGGAACGCGGAGAATGCCAATGCGTCCAGTGAATGGTTTATTCTTCCACATAACTTTGAATTAAAACAAAAAGGTACGTCATCTTACCTGGTTTCTGTAGAAATCCATGGCAGCCGCACAGAATAAATTTTCATCCAAGCTTTCAAGTTTTCCCATTCTTCCGACAATATGGGAAAAGCTAAGACAGTTCATTAAGGATCAAATTTTATCAACTTTGCCTCGCAGAAAATTCGTTACCTTCAACAACGCCGATAGTGGAAAATAGAAATATCGGTCGTACAATTAACTGAGTTAGGCCCGGTTCAAACGTCGAACTTCACATGTTCCGAATCTAGACTAAGAGCAAAAGAGAAAAATCCACTGTTTTCGCTCATTTGCATTAGATTCGGCAGATGTGAAATTCGACGTTTGACCCGGGCCTTAGATACTTATAAATCCACGGACATAGAGCGGTTTTCAATCCAGTGTCGAAAGTAATTAACGAATTGCTTTGGTTTTGCATCACTTCACCCAATGATTGGTTCAAAGTTCTCGCGCCACTTTTTCAACCAATCACAATCAGGAGCAAAACCAAAACCAATCGTGGTTCGCGCGTGCACATATTCCCGCGCTTTGGGTCGGCTACGTGTAATTACTTCGATTTTTGATTGGTTTACTGGATTCTCTCCGTCCTTTGTGCTTGGCCAAAGTAATTACTTTGGTTTTGGTTTTACGACACTCGTTTGGAAGTCGCTCTATTTGAAGTGTGGGTTATAGATGAAAGGGAAAGTGATCCTCGCATTTATCTGGACAATTTAAGCAAAAATCGTAACTAATACAAAATTCTTGATTTTGATTGGTTCTATGCGCGCCTTTTTAAAATGGTAAAGGGACTGAGTGGGGTCCAATTCAGTCTGTGATCATACGAGTGATTAGTCTGCCTACAAATCGTCGGGTAACGGCTTATCCACCGCTTAAAATTAACTGGCCGTTGAAAAAATGAGCCAGGTCTGTTTTTAAGCACTATCGTAAAACGCACGAATGGAAGAGGAGATAAGCCTTAACACATCCTAAAATTCACCAATTAAGGTAAGGAGTTACCAACCCGAACCTAACCTGACAATACAATTTGTTAGGATACAGAGCACGAATCCATTTGTTACTCGATGCACTTACAAAGAAGCAAGACAGACTCCACACAGCCATGGAAAGGGGTGTCCTGAAAATGAAAAAAGCACACAACTCACTTGAACGACAATTGGGAAGTCTCAATATTTCAGAAATAAATTCGGGTAAACTATGCAACGCACCGCGTAGATATCTAGGATATGAATTGGTACGTTGGTGGAGGTGGTTTGAGTCGTAGCATCCAGGCTCTCGATCGCTCCGTGAAGAGGCCGGGGGGACTGGGGTGGGAAGCAGAGAAAGAGAGTCTCCACCTGTTACTTAGAATTTTGAATGCCAAGTCTAAATATTTGACGCGTCGTTTCTAGTTGGTGTGCTAAAACTTAGCCTTCAAAACCTTTTCCCCCATACAGGTTTCCCGTACAGAAGATTCAGCGACGCTTTTCAGTATCTGTTGAAGCTGCTAGCATTTTCTGGTGCACGTTTCCTTCCCTTACAGTTTGTTTTGGGAACGCGTGGTTTACTGTTTACATCCATATTTACTTCCGGTGCGCCCCTATTGGTTAATTTTTGGCAGCTCGCTCGGCGTAACATCAGGGACGAAGGGAGGAGGAACGTTAGCAATGTGGTGCAAAATACTGTGTAAGCCTTTGACCCTTTCAAACCAACATTGGATTAGGGGGAGGGAGAAGTAGGGAGACTTTAATCTTTTTATCACAGACAAATTAGCGAGTGAGCAGTCACATTTTCCTAACGAGTTTTGACTGTTTCATGCAAGATTGTAGCTCATCAAGCATATGTTTGCGAATGAGATCAAGGTGTATCCCAGGGTAATTGTGAAATCCGCCATTCCGATCAGAAGGCTCGGCGACAGGTCTAACAAACAACTAATTCAGAACAATAAAAAAGACAAACCGCTGAATGAAGCTCCCAAGCGATAGTAGAACCCAGTCCCTCACTTCCGTCTGCAAGCCTTGATTATGAAGACCTTCGAACACCTTGAGAATAAACGAAGCATCAAATGATTCATTGATCTCATTCAAACTAATGTCGTGTTACATTGGGATTAAACGTTTTCGATAGGCTGATTTTTTTTTTCATATTCTGACAAAAAAAAAAAACTTCGTTGAATTGGCTGATCGTCTTGTATTAGGAATGGAAAAACAGAAAGATGTCGAATGAAGAGGTTTCCGTATTAAATGCATGGTGAGTTTTAAAAACGACACGTCCCGATTTTTGAACGGCTTCAAACACATTCCATAAAAAGCATGTCCTTCGGGAGTCCAAAGGTTCAAAACGTGAAGGGAAGATATTAGCAAACAAGAAAAACAAACCGGGCCTCATGACTGTTCTTTACAAAAAGAATTCTAATGGGGAGTGTTTTATGGGGTTTAAAGCTCACGTTTTGACAGGCTATTAGCTTCAAGAATTATTAATGAGGTTTTGAAAAAGCCTAGAACGGGACTCGAACCCATGACTATGCTCCACTCAGCGCAATCGAGCGGTCCCGGGTTCGAGTCCCGTTTAAGCCTGGATTTTTTCAGGCTTCTTTCGGCGCTAGTACTCAAGTTGCCTCATTAAGTGCGAATATCATGTTCACTTATAAGCTTTGAGCTCGTAGGCGAAATCTAAAAATCACAATCCATTTTCATTCTGATGATTTAGAGAACGGCACGCGACAACCAGCTTTAGTAAACCACCATCGTTCTTGGTAACAAAGTTAAGCATTTTGTTTTACTCTTCGGGCTAAGCCTGAAATAGAGTAATGCTGCCTACTCAAATAGCATATCCATTCCTGCCAAACGATGACCTTGAGGAGTAAGAAATAAAGTTTACTTCATAATCAATTTGAGACAAAGAGCTTTGTATATAACGAAAGGGAAACGGTAACGTGCAGGGTATAACTGGTCCGAATGACGGCGCCAAAAAACTTCGAAATGAAAAAAAAAAGACGATTCTTATTTTTTTAAAAGCATTATTTCCTCCACCATAAGGTTATCTTTTTTTGGGGGAGAGAAGATAACTTAACGTCAGCAGCGGACGTAAGCATCCGATCGCACTCAGCAGCAGTATTTTGCATCAAAACGGAATGACCAGTAACACTTTTCCTCCGCAAGAGGATCAAATTGTGAACAATCTAGATGAAACAAGTCCATCATTCGCACATACCTCAAACAGGACTTGCGCCATAAATTCAGGGTGGGGCTGCTGACTGGAGAGAAACTCTCCGATTACTTTGTTCATGATCTCTTGGACCGGGAAGAAATCAAGCAACAAAGGCGGCAAGACTCTCGCCACAACCTTCGCCTCTGAAGGCACGCCTTTGCGTATCCTGTTCTCGACAAAACCACAGTGATTGATTAGTAACAAGAAAAGAGCTTGCAAGAATTTTGGGTGCAAGGCGTTTCTTCTTTCGTCAAGAAGCCCTTCCTTCCGATTGTAGCGGCGCGACCATGAGCAGATACGAGAACACAGCAAGGCAATGAAGGGCACTGATATATGATAGGGGGTAATGGTGAGAGAACAGTGAAGTGGGCCGGAGAGAACAGGGTGGCGCTCAAGAAGGCAGGGGTAGTGGTTAAGGGTGATGAGAATTAGAACATGAAGAGGGTGCCCAAAAACTCGAAGCAAAGTGGTTTCCACTAAAGTAAAGCATATTTTAAATTGCTCGTTGCCAAGATAGATCTTTCTACCTGTAGCAAACACATTTTGCTGTTTTATCCTCCTTTCATGCGCAGTGCCGTAAAAGAACTAGAAGTCATAAGATCCACACCGAGCTCAGAATTGAGCGCCAAGTGTTTATTTTTGAGGCGACGAAAGATAGAAACGGCTGTGCAAGCATATGTATTGCATTACAATAGAAATAGAATATAGTTTGAGATCAACTTTCTCGGACGCTAGGCTGAGAGACAAACTGACTTACAGTTTTGATCAATTTTAGTGCCTTGTGCAGGTTATTGTCAGTGAAATCTCAAGAAAAAAAAGGTATTTATATTTGAAAGATAAAACACATGTGCCCTGAACGGAAATTGGAATAACTTACCTGTCAAAAAGAACAGTGACGCGCTCCATAGCAATGAGTAAGCTATCTTCTGTCGCGTACTCAACTGTATCCGGCTGAGGATAGATACCACTGGCTCTGTCACCAATCTTACCTAAAATACACAAAACATCACGATCTTGAAGAAAGAAGGCACTGTACACTGCGAGCAGTTTCTCTTTTGTTCTAAATCGTTGAAACGAACTGGATCGTACGGTGAGCTTTCAAAGATTGGGGAAAAGATGGTGAAGCTGCGATCCGCAAATACCGTGGGCGCCTCTTTCCGTTCTTACCGGCGCTGACGGCAATAGTTCTTCAGACACAGAGAGCTAATGCGCCAGCTTTTCAATAAATATATTTGTCAGATAAAATTCAGTCACATTTTCTAACTTACTGGAGAAAGTACTGGCACACAAAACCGCTTAACTGTTCGGGGCTTAGAAGCTCAATGGAGCAAAATTGGCGTAGGGTCGTACCTCTTGTTAAACACTATATTTCATTGGCTGTATAGTGTCGTACTTCCTATTGTTTTCTGTGATAAATCCATTGTTATCTTTGTTCGTTCTATTGTTCGTTTGGCCAATCATGAAGATCGTTCAATGAGGTACGACACGACCCGAAGATTGAACCTCTATATTTGTCAAAAGGAGCATGCCTTACCTGTATACATACAAGTCACCAGTAAACCAAGGGCAGATATCGCCCTCTGAGGACTTTGCATTGATAACCTGTGATGCAAAGAAATAGAAATGTGTTTGCACGGAAATTAATGTACCTTTAATATTTGGTATAAGACTAGCACGTTTTTCTACGTGAACACAATCGAATGCGCTTCGCAACACTGTCGGCATTGTACAGACCACGGTACCAGGGGTTTCACCATCTCAAAAAATATAACTTTGAATCATTCTCACCATTCGCGATTATGCCAATTCGTTCCGTATGATACCGACACACTGCACTCGTTTACAAGATACAGGTATAACTTTATACAGTTAGGACAATTTCGATTCAGTACAAATAAATAAAATAAATAAATATCTAAATAAACTAAAATAAATAAGTAAATAAATAAATAAATAAATATCTGTCCTGCTAATCGCTCTTTTTCGCTGCTAAGGGCGCAGCTCAACGAAATCGGACCAATGTATGACCTCAGAGCAAATCACCACAGCCGATGGAATGACTAGGCTGGGAGTCGATTTTGAGGAGGGAGGAAAACCGGAATACCCGGAGAAAAACCATCGGAGTCAGTCCCACATACGACGGGAGGCAAGAGTTGGACCAGGGTCACAGAGGTGGGAGGCGTAGTTGATGACCACTAAACCACCCTGACTCCTGGTACAAATTACCAGATTGAACCAAGATTGCTATGACTTGGGAAGGGATAAAGTTCTGCTCCGGTATCATGCAAACGAGTACAGGGCTATGGAGTGTTTTCACTCACGTGATCAGTAACCTTGTTTTCACACCGAAAACGTTTGCTCAATTCCCAGAGGATTAGTTGGGAACACCAACATGGCCCCCGTTCCATTGTTTAGGGACACGATATGGTCGCCGGTTACGCCAGGTGAACACACTATAGGGGAATCTTTGTTCACATTCTTCGTCTCCTTAGCATAGGCCCATCGTTTTCTAATCTAACAGTCAAAAAAGTCACTACTGAACAATGAGAGAGAGCATTGTATAATGAACTCTCTATAAAACTTTGAGCGCAATTTACCAGATAACCGCTGAGTAATGAAGAAAGAATGTACGGGCTGATTATCGCTTTCGCCACCCAAGATTTTATACGTTTTTGATGGCAAATAACTTGCTTGTTATCAGAGCCAAAAAGCTTAAAACTGGAAATTGAACTAAGCTTAACAGTTACACGTTCTTTTACCTTTTGAAGTCAATTTGTAAATATCATGATGCCTTCTGTCAGTATATTTGTATGTTAATGAGGCAAAATGTAACCAGCGACGACAGGAAAGATTCGACCATAAGAGAGAACCGGGAGGAAATCGCAAGGGGGATGAAAAGACACCCGGTATCACCTGAAGGGGCTGGGTTACCCGCTGGGCATGCGCGTTAGAAATGATCTTCGTCTCACTTGCATTTATATGGACCCTGCGCAGTCGGAGCGAAAACTTTGATTTGTGCTTGGGTGATATTGGTCGACCGAGGAAGGTGGCAAAGGCCTTCTTTCTCTTCACTGTGTTGAAGCCATTATTTCGTGATCACCGAGAAAATAGAACAAGACATTTTTATCGAAGATAACTCATTCTCGTCACCAGAGCCTCGGATAAATCCAAGGCTCTGGGAAACTCTATACCGGAGAACATGCGCCGTAGGGTTCTTATGGCGAAGAATGCTCACTCCTCGTGCTAACATGAATGCACCAATCAGAGAGACTTTTGATTGTTCTTCACAAAACCAATAAGAAGACACTTTGCTTTAGGGTTCCCCAGAGCTCTTCTCTCCCTCAGTCGAGAGAAGAGTTCGGGGTCGAGATCGGAAGATAGCTGTACTTGGTTCTTTTTCAAACTGACCCTCGTCAAAGCGCTGATGGCAAGGAAAGCGGCTAGGTCCTCTTCGATGTCGTTTTCTCTTCGTCTAATGGCGGCAAACAGACTTTTCTGTGACCAATGCAAAAGTTAACTTTCGCAGCCAAACTGCGCATGCTCAACTGGCGACCCAGCCCTTTAAACAACCCCTCGTGCTGGAATAAGAATTCACATGAAAACACTCCTTCAGCTGCAATTTTTTTTTTTTTTTTTTTCACTGCAGAGTGAAGCGAGATCATGACGTAAGCAAGGTCATCAGGAGAGAATGACCAATGATTAACTGGAGAATCACTCCGACAACTCACCTGTCCACACTGAGCTTCACAAGCGAATCGGATTCAGCACTTGATAATGCAAATGACACAACTAATCTCTCCAAACCTCGCATGATAGCGTGATACACGCAGATGGGT
>NC_090874.1:10622625-10637625 GCF_036669935.1 Montipora foliosa | reverse complement strand
ACAGGTCATCAGTTTTGCAAATAAAGCGTACATTTACAAGAAATTAAACTCGGGTAAAACAGACAAAAATGAAATAATTTAAAGAGAGGCAACACAAAGCAGGATGAGACTATGTATACAAATCACAAAGTCCGAGATTTGAAAGCGTTATCTTAAGCTGTATACGAGGGTCTGGCTGATTTCCAAGAATAACTGAAGAGTACTGGTATTGAATTTTGATGTTGATTGCGTTAATTCTAGTATCTCACTGGGTAGGCCGGAATTCCACGTCCTTGTCGTTGCACTTTCGACATTGAACTTAAGCCTGGTGCTCTCTAATAGCGAGAGCAGAAGCACAAGGAATATACACAGATGCATAATCTTGAGTCTTTAATTAGTGTCCTTTCTTCTAACAAAAGGAAGAAAGCAACGATCAAGACACTACTGAGTTTGCGTACGTTGCCTATTCTCGGTTTTCATATGACGTCACGGCTGCCACGTTGGAGCCCCTAAACAAAGAAACGGCGGCCATGTTGAAGCCCCGACCAAATCCTCCGGGAATTTAACTCTATTATTATGCAAACGGTTTCTTTAGTTTTCGTTGAAAAACATGGCTGTTGATCACGTGAGTGAAAACCAACGATACAACACACAAATTAAGAGGTCATGAATTTCATGAATTTCATGTTGTCGAGACGTCCGCCGTGGATCAAGCCAGGCACAAAATTTTAGAACTTTGTGTGTCTTTACCATTATTAGGGACATGAGACGTCAACGAAAACGTCCGGGAAAGTTTCCACATTTATGGTCCCGTTTTTTTTTAAAGTCCGACAAGAAGTGAACTACTAGCGAACTACCAATGAGCTTAATTTGGAGAAATCAAGCTCAAAATATGAGAACAGTTTGTCTCCTTGTGTTCACCATGAGATAAACAAAAAGTCATCATCTCTAGGGAACAAATAGAAGGACTTATATGAGTTTATTCCCCGGAGCCTCGAGATGATGTGTTTTGTTTAGGACTGGATTTTAATATATCGAAAGTGGGCTATTTCCTGAGAACGGGAAAGATTTGTGCAAAAGTTCAGAATGCATGCGCGCAAAGCCGTTATTTTGCTTCTTACATGCCACAGCTAAGAAATGCTCCCATTGATAGCCCCGTCATAGTACGTCCCTATTACTGTACCAAATACCGAGCATAGGCCGGTCATAATGAAAATCACCTGTAAGGGTACGTGGGGGTTCCGTAGTGATGATTCCAGAATGCCGCAAACTCTTTCCGCAACGACACCTTCCTGAAAGGACATTCAGTGAAAAAACGATCAGTGGTTCTGTTAGTTAATTGTTAAATTGCTTTTTAATAGCCTTTCTGGAACACCCACTGAGGTAGTCAAAGCAGGGAGTTGAAGAAACAACGAAGGTTATGGGAAACGTCACATTCGTGGCTTAATGAGGAAAAATATCTTGCTGCACGTGTTACACACATTTTAGGACATTTCTTTGCCGCATTATTTCAAAGCATCGACGTTAAGGACCCGTCCACACGTATCCGAATATTTTTTAATCCGCAACTTTTTCTTTGCGGGTTCGCCTTCCGTCCACACGTATCTGCAACTTTTTGAATCCGCTCTCCAGAGTAGAAAGTTTTGAATACACAAAGAATTTGGAATCGTGTGGACGAACGCAGACGTGCACGCCTGATGGCGCATGCCTTGTTGACAAAAGTCACAGAAGAGTTCTGGACACTACAACGAATTCGGATATGTGAAAACGGGCAAATTCTATGGAAAGCCATAACTTTCTTATGTTATCTTTATTCCTTTGATCTTGAAGTATTGTCTTGATGTTTTGGAATTTTGTCATAGTGTACTGTGATAATATTATTGCGTGGTGAGGTTTTATTATAAGGTGAGCTCTTGCCATTATGTGGTGTGTTTTTGTCAATATGTGGTGAGGGTTTGTCATTACGTGACAAGATTTGCTGGTTACCTGTTGTTTCCATTACTGATGTGTAAGTAGCGAAACTCGATGTCATAAAAGAACCTCACCACAGCACGTCAAAGGAAGACCTCAACAGGTCATGATGGGAATTACCCGTCCAACGCGTAACCATCAAACCTCGTCACATAATGACAAAAACTCACCACATAATGACAAAAACGCACACCGCATAATGCCAAAACCACACCACAAGACAAAACTTCAAGACCAAAAGAATAAAGAATACTTAAGAAAGTTGTGGCTTTCCATAAAATTCGATTTGAATACGTTACGTGTGGGGGTGAAATTTTTTCTATCCGCAGAGAAAAAGCTGCTTACTGTTTTCAGGAAAGCAGTAGCTTTGCATAGCGTGGGCAGAAGGTACTGAATCAAGAGGTCGTCTCCGGAGTGATTGTGATGCAACTCAAGCAAAGTTTCAAGTATCCACTCAAAATGACTTCCATCCACAAACAAATCCGAGAGGACCAACAGCTGAAAACAGAGAAAACCGTCATTGTGACGCAAAATCACATTTTTAGGGACAACTGACCATGAATTGTCTAGCAGTGTTCTTTTGGGTAACAAGCAATAATTCACCCATTGACTATTTTAATACAGTTTTGGGTAACTATGGAGTAGCTTAATTTACTGGACAAACTACAAGGACGCCAAAATAGAGAAGCCCGTGTTTTGACATTTTCAAGCTATGATGCCGGTACTAGCTATTTGTTCCAGCTTCTTCGCTGGAAAAATCCTGCTTAACAGCAGCAAATAGATGGTTTGCAACCATCTCTAGACACACAGATAACAATGCTGCAATGTACAATTACTGGTGGACGAATAAAAGAAGCTAAGGACAGATCTTTGTTTTCGTCCATTAACATGGCGGCAATAACGCAACGTGAAAACCACCTATTGTTAGTTTAGTTTAGTTTAATTTATTCGCCACAATTCATGGAGTGGCAGGGGAGAGGAACAGAACTTTCGTCCCAATTGACACCTAACCCCTATATCCATAGATCAGACCACAACACCGGGAGCTCCATGCCCTACTCTTCTCGAATAGTGTGTGGGTTCTTTAACGTCCCACAGATTTTATATATACCCAAGGGTTGTGAGACGGGACCTCCGGCTTATAGTCCTTATCCGAGAAGACTTGAAAGTCTAACCATTTGCAGATGGCGTTACAAAGGCAGCACTTTCTCCGCAGTTATTTAAAGACCCTGAGTGTTGGTCCGGCCGGACCTCCCGCGTGACAGCCCGGTGCTCAACCAACTGAGCCACCGGTGCGCGGTATTGCCCCAGTGACGATAGTTTTTAAATGTCTTCACGGGATTTGAACTCAAACTTTGTAATACGTACATAAGGTTACCATTCGAGGGACTCCAAAAACAAGCTCTATGTCCCATCGTTACGAACTATCTTACAAATAGCTCAAGCTATAGAGGCACCACATTGTGGAACAGCTTTTCATGTGATGTAAGATGTGCGGAGTCCCTCGGGGAGTTTAAACGCGAAATAAAAGAAATATTTAAAGGCACGACATTCACGGAAAGCAGCTGTTAATATGCTGTAAATAGTTTATGGTCAATAATATTGAATATAGATTTGAGTTTGCAATTTTCTATATATGGTGTTCTAGCTGATGAACTGGATATTAAATAAAGATTATCTATCTAACTACGGTAGATAACATGATGTTACAACAGCTAAGTTTGTGTCCACCAACACAGAAAAGGCGCCACTTGGAGGGCAAAAGAACAAGCGACTTTACACTAGTCACCAGTCTATTGATAACAGAACAAAACTTACCGCTTTGGTGGCTTCGGACAGAAGTGCAAGAGGTGTCTTGGGATGAATATACAGCGACATCCATTGCTCAAAGAGCTCCAGAAGAAACTGTTCACAGGATTTAATGTCGAGTTTCTCCGGTTGAGGCATTCGAGGTAGTGTCACCACAACAGTAGTGTCATCTTCACTGTCATACCTCTCATGAAGTTCATTCTGTGCTTGACTGTAAAGAGCTCCGACGCAAATCTGGAAATTTTAAAACAAGGACACAAGAACAATCGTAAAGTTGTAATCCTTGTCGTTCTCATAATCTCTATCGTCGCCATACAGATTTTTTTAAATTTTAAGTGTCGTGTGTATTTAGCGCTAAGGCACTCTACAGAAATCAAATCAACTCAACACATATCTACCCTAGTCCCAGAGGTTTTTCTTCAGCCGCGAGAGAGCCGCTGACCCTCGGGCTCGGATTGGTTGATATTTTTACAAACACGCACATCAATATGATTGGTTCGTTTGATTAACAATATCGAGGGGACGCGTGATTGCTAAGATGCCTTTGGTCCCTTTAGTAATCATAAATTTGACGTGTTTGACAGCTGGCGTCTGCATGAAAGTGAGATTCAAGTTCAAGGTAACCATGCTTTTTTCTCTTCTCGCCGCTTAGCGACTAGTGAAGTCTTCACCGCTTAGCGGAACTCTCGCGGCTCAAGGAAAATCTCTAGGACCAGAAAACAAATATCAAACCATAGGTTGGTTTTTGAGAGTAGAGAACCATTAAACTCAATCCACATGTGAGGCCGAATCTGGGGTTCCAATTCGGGCCACATTGGTGGGAGGCGAGTGCTCTCGCCACTGCACCATTCCTGCTCCTTCAAAGTCATCATCACCATCGTAATCATCATCGTTATCATTATGGTCATCGTCATCATCAATATATCACCAAGGTCTAGGATAAAGGCCACCCCACCAGTTACTCAAAGAGTGGATGGTTCTTAATCTCCAACGCTATTGGTTTTGGCAGAGGTTATACGCCGACAACGTATTTACCCGGCACCTACACATGGTAGAGACCGCTATTTATCTTCTGAAAAACCGGCACCGGGCTTACGTCCTTCGGAAGTGCGACGGCTTTCCAATGCCCTGAAGGAGTTGTGAACGTTCCCCCAAAAGGAAAAAAAAATCCATTTGCAATTGCTAAAATAAAATAGGAAATAGTTTAAACCCAGGAGTCATATCAAAATTTAGAGAACAACAGTACTGAGAATGACTTGTTGGTGACATTGACTGACGTTTCGACCATATTTTTTTTGGTGACACTGAGTGACACAACGTCAGTCAAAGTTTTGTTAAAATAAAGGACGATCCCTTCCCCGCTTATTTTGAAACTTCCACTGTTGGTCACCTATTAATAATATTGATACAAGTGGAATATATTATAGATCGTTACCTGTCCTAGAGTGTACTCGTGGAATCCTAGTACGCGATCAATGTTAAGTCCATAGAGTGGGTGATCAAATAACATTCGATTGGTGATCCACATCCTGCTCAAATTGTTCAAATTTGTGAAACTGTTGGCGCGTTGAATACTGGCTGAACGCTCTGGCCTCAGTTCTTCATCAGATATGAATGATCTCCCGGTACTGAAACAAAGACAAAAGCAGCTTAATTTTACAGACAGAGCATTGAAAAAAAGGGTACAAAAGAAATCCTCTTTGCTTTTTAGAATACCTTACCCTGTGCAACACATGGCAGCAAAGTCTTCTTCCACTACACCTCTAACAAACGCAAGTTTCTTCCCAGCCCTGAAAATTGGTCACATTCAAATCTTTATTTACGAGCCAAGTCATCAAAAGCCAAAGGCAAAAAGCAAACAGCTAAATGGGTTTTTCTATTTATAAGAGAATGCATGTTTTCAGCTCGGGGCACGCTTTGTTTGAAAATTAGGAAGTGTGAATTTCCAAAGCTTACTGTAGTGCGTGACTAAAGATGGCTTCCGAGAAATATGTTACGTGCATTGACACACTTTCGCCGCGGCAATGAATCACAAGTGGGACAATTAAAGGGCCACCGACAACCAGTGTCCTTTGCGCGCCTTTGTTGTTGTTATTATCCGGGCAATCGAATCGGCCGGTTCGCTTCAGAAACATCCCGTGAAGAAGAACTTCTGCGAATTCGCTGTTCGATTTGTTTTTTAATCCAAACGCCTTCCTCCTTTCGTTCCATAATCTTAAGGTTGAAGTAGTGAGCCAAATAACATGGCGCTTTTCCTTCCTCGGCGGACGACCTTTCTTCACAGTTTTCATTTCGCTTTTAACATGAACACAACACCCAAATAACGCCAAAAATACAATATTTAAACATTAAGGAAAATATTAACAAAGTCTGAAGCTACTGGGCATCCAAAACACGACGATGTGAGGCGATGGAATTTGACTTTTCAAGAAATACTAGTTTCTGTATTACAGAAAATGGCGCCGATAGCTTGCACGCCCGCAAAGACTTGTGGTTGTCGGTGGCCCTTTAATTGCGTACTTTTGTCTTTGCAGTAAAACGAAAACGCATACTGTTGTCTTTGCGTTGAAAAACAACACGAAAAAGCCCAATTTCTTTCATATACAGAGTTATATCATATTGACTGACCTGCTTCCTAGGAAAGGCAAGTCTCTATGTCGCGGCCTGTGAAGATAAGAGCTGACAGTTGGATTACCGGGGACTGGGTACAAAGTGGTCTGAAGCAGCAATTCGGATATACAGCGGACTGCTAAGCAGCAAGAATGCGTGGACTCCATGTCTTCCTAAAGAAAAGGAATGAGGTCGTGCGGCATGTCAAAAGAGGCCTGATAAACAAAACTCCGTATTTCTGTAAAAGAGAAAGACCTCTTTTTGGTGGTCATAATCAATTGGAGAGCTGATAAATTGAAAGATGTCTAAATCTGCGGCCTCTAAAGAACATTAGAGCAGTGTTCAAGTAAATTCAGGAAGTTACTTCTCGAAGGCTTTGGTTTTGCGTGGCCACGCCAAACGCATTGGCTTCTGTTGCGCCACAATCTCAGTAGGGCAGTGGTAAAAGCAAAATCGACTGTGACATGCTCGTACCTGTTTTCCCGCGCCCAGAGGAGGCTGCGCTTATTTCCTTCGCGTTATGATTGGCTAATTTGCTGCCTACGTCTCTTATGATTGGCCGTTTGAAAGTAAATGGTTTTGGTTTCACTTTTACAATTGGGAATTTACGAGACGAAGACGGCGACGTCGACGAAAACGTCATCTCAAAATATAACTTTGCGCAATCGCAAGTCGAGATTATTCCGTCTCGCGCAAGTCGTACAATGTTACCGAAGTAACATCGTCCTACCAATGATTTGGTACGAGCGGTTTCAGAGTAAAAGTAGCGGATGAAAAGTTCACATTGATTTCACGTCGTTGTCATGCCCAATACCGTAAACTGTGTGCTAAAATGCGTACCGCACGTGCCGCACGACGATATTTCGTATTTTAACCAATGATTTTCTTGTTTTGAGGCGTTGTCGTTGACGTGGCTGTCGTCGTTTCTTAAACTGCCCAATATGCATTAGGCAACACGGCGTCGGCGGTCATGTTTGTGTGGGAAAACGAGAAGAAGAGGTGGCTACGTTTGTGTCCAAATCTAACCCTCGAAAAAGGAATGAAGGGCTGAATTTCTAAAGAAACAGTCGTCATGCGTCGATGGGAGGGTACAACAGGAACAATCAGCTTTTTCAAACGGGTTGGTAAGGGTCGAATTACCACAGTGAAAATATTGAATTGCTAACGCTCGAAATATCAGCCTTTCAATCACTTCACGGTGGTTATGGGGACCTTTGTCACTCTCGGAAAATTAAAATCTCTTTTAAGCAAGTCTTGTCTCTTGGTGGCAGCTGATCACGCTACCGGCTCCATCATTGAAAACAGCTCATGGTGACATTGTGATTTAACCCAACTGAAAAGAGCTTGCTGACAAACCTCCATCGAGACTGTATCGGGTAAGGGAGGAGAGCTGATGACGCCTAGAAGAGCAGCCCATGTTTCCTCAAACTGCTGCCTTGATGTCCACCCTGATAAGAAAGAGCACATAACACTAATCGTAACTTGAAGAAAAAAGGCGTTGTTGGAAATGGAAGCCTGCTCACTTGTGAAACAGCGCACAATAGACCATTTTATAGTTGTGGGCTTAGTTATCCGGCCTATGAATGAAAGTGAGGCTAGAGTTGACCTTGTTTTGATAGAAACCTCACTGCTTTTCTCATGTAAATTCCAAATAATTAGCATGAGAATAACATCATTAACACATGCATCATAACAAGGTCAACCCCAGCCTAACTTTCATTTAAAGGCCAGGTAACCAAGCACATAACTGTACAAAAATTCATTGGCCTCAGCAAGAAATAGTAAGGCTACTTGCTCTCCTAAACTTAAATTACCCGGTACTCAAAACTGCTTAAAATAGTGTAAAGAAACGTAAGCTATTTACTGTGATGTTTGAAACTTGGTGCTTGATTTTAAATGAACAAAGAACTGCGTTCAGAAACCCAACCAGATGAATGCACACACTTGGCTATTTATTATTGGTGGCGGACTGAAACTCGTGACCACAGCCGACAAATGCGACTGGTGGGCAAAGTAGGATTAAGTACCCTGAACGATTGGGCCAAATCGCCTCCTGAAAACTAGTTCAACAAAAAGCCGAAAGATTTATTTGCATTTGTTTTAATCCTTACCTATGAAATTCACTCTTCTGACAAATTCATCCAATACGTCTTTTTCTTTTAATATCTCAATTGGCAGCGGCGGAAGCTCAGTTTTCAAGGGACCCTCGGGGACTGGGCTCCAGCCAAGCTTCCACACCAAGGGTGGACAGCGGGCGTAACTGTTGACCAGCGGCTGTCTTGCCAAGCCCACGATGACACCACGAAAAGGACCAATCAAAAATTGAGGGACGGAGGTACATCCACGAAAGTCGGGCTTTGTCCCGGCAAGAAGGCGGTGGACCATTAGTGAGATCTTGCTGCAGGCTTTCCTCGCAATTTCAATCCCTAAGATGACAAAAGATACAAAGAATGCCCCTCTAAACATTCTGTGGCAAAAACCAAGAGCTCATAATTCCAAGCGGAACAACAAGAATCCTTTGCTTGGATGATGCTTTCCTCTCCTTACTAATTTTTTTGGTATATTTAACAATTATTCGCCGAAGGCGAAGTGATTATCGGTGAATATTCACCGAGACGAAGTCGAGGTGAATAATCACTGAACCTGAATATTTCAACGCGAAATCATCTTCACTTACTGTGGCAAAACGACTACTGGCAGCCATTTTGTCCGTCGAGGTGATTATCGGCTGATAATCCGATATAGCGAGCCAATGAGAGCGCGCGATTTTGTATAATCACCAGTGTATTTATACTAAATCTGCAATAGAGCTGTTTTCAATTGAGTGTCGAAAGTAATTAGCGAATTGCTTTGGTTTTGCATTGCTTCACTCAGTGATTGGTTCAAAGTTTCCGCGCCACTTTTTCAAACAATCAGAAGTGAAACCAAAACCAATCGTGGCTCGCGCGTGCACATTTTCCCGCGCTTAGTGTTGGCTACGTGTAATTACTTCGAGTTTTGATTGGTTTACTGGTTGTCTCCCTCCTTTTTGATTGGCCAAAGTAGTTACTTTGGTTTTGGTTTTACGACACTCGATTGAAACTCGCTCTAAATCGAACGAATTGCAAATTTATTGGTTAACTTGGCAATACATGGAGAAAGAAGAAAATCTAAAGATAGATGGTTTAAGGAAGAACGATAACTCGAGAGAAAAAGTACGTGAATTGTAAGCTCTAAGTCGTAGGATCCTGCAAAAACTACCAGCGAGTACCTCGGTTGTCAAGTACCCCCAAGCAGGGTTAACTCGGTTGGAAAAGGCTAGACCCCGCAGTAGAACCTCAAAAAGACCAACCCTCCTGCTCTTAAGCAATCTCCGAAGCTCAGTTTTCATGTGCTTAACAGTTGCTTCAGCTCAGAAGCGTCATTAATTGGTTTAGAAGTTTTCAAATAAGGCTACAATGCAATAATTATTTTCTCACCTTCATCGCTTGGATCTGGTTCTGTGCCATCACCAAAACTATGCTCTTCCACAGTGTCAGCATCACCGTAAACTATAGAAAGATGAACAAGGGATGCAAATGAGAGTGGTTGTCTGGATGAATAGTAATCTTTCTGATTTGTCGGATCTGTCGAATTTGAGCTCTTGTCATAAGTAACAAATGCATGCGGCATCATTTCACTTATTTATCGGCTTCAAACTTCACCAGGTCGATTTTTAGGCATTATTTAACTACTCGGTCCTTACGAAGGCGCAATGGCAATAACAAGTCCTATACATGTAATCAACGTCTTAGCTCTTGGGAGTTTGCTTCACACAAATCATTTGAAATGATCTCACATCCCGTCTTTGGGTGCAGCTGGGACCTGTTTCTCGAAAGTCCCGAAAACTTTTCGGGCACGAAAAGCCATTTGTCAAACTGCCAACCGCCTGTTCAGGATAGCCGATCTTTTAACAAGTTTTCATGGTAGCAAAAAGCAAATTGACTGCGAAGTTTGACGACTCAAATCCTCTCCGTTCATGAGATATAGAGGAAATTGTGACACCCGAAAATGGCCCGAAAAGTATCGGAACTTTCGAGAAACGGGCCCAAGGGCCGGGTTCCATTCCCAGATCCGGCGTCACAAATGGGTTAAGTTTCTTTGTTCTCTACTCTGCTCCGACAGTTTTTTCTCCGGGTACTCCGGTTTTCCCCTCTCCTCAAAAACCAACATTTGATTTGACTTTAGTTTGCAGTGCCCCAAATTAGTGCTCCAGCGCTAGAAGACTAGACACTTAAATCAAGTTCCTTTCCTTTCCTTTGTGACAGAAATTTAAAAAGGTCAAAACGTTGCCGCAAAGGAGTACAGAAACTTGATTACACGAGGCTTTGGCTTAAACCAAAAAGTTTCACCTCAGCTAACTCACCTCCGTTTAACAGAACATACGTGTGGCTGATCGCCGAACAAACCAAAGGAAAGAACTCCAGGGTGCCAGTGCCCTGACAACATTCGAGATTTAAAAACTGCAAAATCAAAGGCAAGTGAAAGGAATGTGAATGTCAAGTAAGACGTTTCGCAATTTTCCGTCCCTACACCGGTGCAATAAATGAAAGACTGACACGAAGCCGAACGGAATAGGCCATTTCCGAGTTAACGTCTGTCTCCTCTCAAAAGCGAGTCTAAGTTCGAACTTTTTGTGATGGTAATTGGTTCTATTTTAAATAGAATTGAATTTTAATCTTAATTTTAAAAAAATTCGCACATAGACTTGCTTTGATGACAATGCAGACATGAACTCGGAAATGGTCTATTTGTTGCTTCTCAGGAATTTCTCCAATTTTTTGCATTTCTTCTTCACTTGCAAGGAACTCCTTGAATAATTTAGTTGTATGAAGCTTTAATCTTCGTGTCAGCACTTCTTCTTTCTCAGAGAAGGATTTTACGTCAGCTTCAAAAAACTTCACAAATCTATCGCTCGCCATTTTTCACTGACTGAAATGACGTCATCAATATCCTCACCAGTGAGGATATGAAAAATACGCCACTCGAGTCCCGGATGTAGTTTCGTATGAATTTTTGAGTGTTGTATTTTCCGGTAGAACACTCCTGTCTATATAATTCTTTTTTCCGTGTGTACATAGTTCTATCTAAACACTCCGGGAGTATTTGCAGTATTTTCGGACCCAACTGAATGGCAAAGGATATTCGGAATTTGAGTAGCCAATGAGAGGGCGCCTTCAACGCTATCCACTGTTTTATTCAGAGTGTTTCGAAAGTCACCGTGCAAGTTTTTTCTGCCTGAGGTACTTTTAGCACTTTGATAAGGCGCCCGCACTGCTAGCTTGAAACGCCTGCACAGCAAGCTAGAAACATCATGTAGCCAATATTCCAGTTCATAATAGATCTTAATTTTTTTTTTCAAAAAGGCTGCAAATTATCGCTCGTTTTACCTTTGCAAGGCATTCCAGGTGCACAGTAAGGACTGTGGAAGCGGGACGCTGTCCGTTCAAGAAGTTGTAATACACCACCTGTTGACCATGAATAAAACAAATTATCAACAAACTGGTAATGATGGTGATGATAACGATGATGAGGCCATGTTTTTCAATAGAAACAAACACAACATTTGAATAGTAATTGAGTTCAATTTTGGGACACCAACATGGCGTCAGCACTGAACGATTAATATTCAGTTTTCTTTGCAAGCATTGGCGAAAAATCGCTAGCTTGATTTTTTTCCGTGTAAATCAAAAGAGAGATGCAAATATTCCTTACCGCCAATGGAATAAAGATAAACTGAAAAAGAGCTTGTTGACTGGACTCGGGAATAGCGCAATATTTTGGAAGCCTTGGAATGGCACTAGCTAAAGCCACCAGAGCCCTGGCTAAACACGTAATCTTCTTGCACCATGCGTCATCGTTGCAAAGTGTGGACAGTGGTTCCACAGCCAAGCAGAAACATGAGATTTTAGACGAGGTGTCACTGTCTGGGTTTTAAAGGAAAAGAGACATTAGTTTTCTATCCAAAACAGTAATTGATGAAGCTGAATGTTAAGGCTTGACTTCCTAAAAATAATGGAGCTGTCTTCAGTTTTCGCGGAGGAACTAAAAACGATCAGAGGAGAAAAGAAGCGTATTCTTGAATTAGCGTCAAAATGGCAAATCGCTACAGACCCGTCTTTGCTGGCAGACAGACGAAGATCCAAATCAGTTGCAAATTCAGGAGAGAGATCGAGACAACCAAATACAACATTTTTTTGATGAAATACTATTAGTTGAAGAGGGAATTGTTCACTTACCTTTGAAGTTTCGAGTTCGGATGACATCCCTGACAACTCGCTCAATGTGTGAAAATAAACTAAGTTTGGAAACCAGCAGCAAATTATCTGTGTCATTGTTCTCGAGGGTCTCGGTGTCCTGGTGTGTATTACTGGCGACTTCCTGAAAGTGAATTGACGCTTTTCAGTCCGCAGTATCGGATATGTGCAAGAACGCAACAAATTAGATGCACGCGGATTTCAATAAGCGTCACGAAGTGCCCCCTTACCCCTCCTCATCACCTCCACGTTAACGGAATACAGAAAAGTAACGTCACAAAGCATCCTCCAAATACTGCTGCTCAAGTAAGGATAAACAACTGCATTTACCCTAACCGAAAAGTAACGCTAAACTTTACCCTTATTTGGACGTAACACAGCTCGTTCATTTTCCCGCGCGTGCAGCTTCGACCTTATTTTTGTCCATATTTGGGCATAAAATCGGTGTCCTAAAATTCCCAGCTTCGTTCCAAGGAAAAGAGTTGCAAGTTACACGCTTCAAGGTCACGTGCTTCTGCCTTACCTTATTGTTAGAAATAGAAAGCAAATGCTTAGACTCACTTCATATTGGATGTGAAAATTGGGTGTGCCTCCAATTTCATGCATTTCTGGACATATCTGATACCGACTGAACTTACACGAACAATAGAGAGCTTTAGATTCTAGGACGAGAACGACTACGGTACGAGATCTTCTCATAGAACAACAGTGAGCGCGCCCAAACCAGCGTCATTTTGGCGGGAAAAACGTGATACCGTCGTCATTTTAATACAAGGTTTTGCAAAAATGTCGTCGTGTCAAAAAAAAGTCACCAATACAGTAGTAGTTTTGGCATTTTCGACCAGGAAAAGGCTCAGTTACCAGCAATAAGAATAACTGAGCAACCTATACTACTGACAAAGGGTAAGATTAATCGTCCGGGTTATAAATTTTTCAAGTATTTTCGCGTAAAACGGGCAGTCAAATCTCTTACTCGTTCTCGTCCTCGTACTAGAATCTAAAGGTACCTAATCATAAACTTCATCGACAACTTAATGTAGTTGGGAGTTTGAACTGCCAAATTAAATACCACTGTCGCATTCACTCTGCCACGTTACGAGTAGCCACAAACAAAAAAGGACAAAATCCTCCATTTTTGTGCTCCACAACTGACTTAAACAATATCGTCCCACAATCTGCAGTGAGGTAAGCAGAGGTAAAACCAGAACCACTTGTGGCTCGGACGCAACGGTTTCCCGCGCATAGCGCCGGCGCACGTATTTTTTCTTCGTTGTGATTGGCTGTTTTGACTGTCAGCGTCTGGTGTGAAAGGCCAAAGAAATTATGCTGGTCTTGGATTGCGGCCCCCAGTTTAAAAACCCCCTACATTAATTACCTCCGGGTTCTGCCCTTTTGTTGTCAGCTGAAGCGTTTCTTCTACTCCACGAAATATACATTCTTCAAGTAGCGAGATATCAAAGTCCTGCGTAAAGAGAAAGAGCATCATCTTGATGAGTGAAATAAATCACTGACCGAAAAAATGGCTCTGAACAACTTTAATAGTTTATGGAGAATACTTGCAGACAAGTAGTGTGACTTCATCACACTACATTTTTAAACGGGGAAGATAAGAGCGAACAGAGAACATGATGGCCTATAGTTTACTGAATTAAAACCTAAGGACTGAATAGAAATATAAAATTACCACACTTTTTGGGGATGGATAAAACTGCTACTTTCAAAGACTCTGTGCAACGACGTAGGGTGATATTACGTCATTTATGAGATTAGTCCGCTGACCTCGAGGCGGACCAACCCGGTTAGCGGTTTTTCCTTTCCATTTATTGCACTTCATGTAGCACACCTTGTGATTTATGATGTCAGAAACTTCTTTTGCGTTTAAAACACTCAGCATCTTGGCAGCCTCTCGCGGAATAACAGATTTGGTCTGCGAGTCACTTGTGTAAGAAGCAAAACAGCACTGTTCAGCCAGACGACGAAACCATTCCTGTAATAACGAGAGTTAAAAAGAAAACAATTAGGTTGTTTTCCTCTCTTGCAAGAACTGACCGGTTATCGGGCTCCCC
Organism: Montipora foliosa; assembly: GCF_036669935.1. Lineage (NCBI taxonomy): Eukaryota > Metazoa > Cnidaria > Anthozoa > Scleractinia > Acroporidae > Montipora > Montipora foliosa. Next base: position 10,622,915 of record NC_090874.1, on the reverse strand, counting down.
ATCCCAAACCCCTTCTTGTAGGGCAGTGAAAGATCATTAAGTTCTCCTCAATATAAATATATGGTTAATGCAACGAGAGCGTGAGTTAAGTGAAGAGAACTAAAAAGTTGGTCTTGGACAACCTCTCTATCAAGGTGCCTCTACTCCTTGTAATCATGATTTATCCCCTCGAGCTCCAGGAGGAGTAGGAGGCAGCGTGGTCGAGTGGTTAGGGCGTTGGGTTTGCATGCGGCTGCTCCGGGTTCAAATCCCGTTCTAACCTCTGGTTTGGATTTGTTTCCGGTTGTCCC
>NC_090874.1:10615125-10620125 GCF_036669935.1 Montipora foliosa | reverse complement strand
GCGTTGCCATCTCATTCCGTTAGAATCAGGGAGCTCATAAAACATGCAATGCAACTTACTTACCTGGCCTTTAAATGAAAGCGAGGCTGCAGTTGACCTTGTTATGACACACAACTCCCTGCCTTTATGTTAATGATTGTGTTCTCATACTAATTAGTTGGAATTTACATAAGAAAAGCGGTGAGGTTTCCTTTCATTCATAGGCCAGGTAACTACGGACACAACTGTAAAATGATCTAGTCTGTAGATCAAAAACGTTCATAGTCGCGATACTAAACTCACCAACGATATCGCTAACGATAGCAACATCGCTAACGATACTAATAGCCCCAACGATACCGAGAGCGATAACGCTGTGGTAATTGCAATACACCTTGCCCATAAATGGCGGTCAGTTTAGAGTTCTTTTGACTAAGTGCAAAGTAGCCTACCAAGTCTCGATACCATAAAGTGAATTAAAAAGAATTCTTGCTCTAAAATGAGGCTTGGTAGGATAATTTGCACATTAGCAAAAGGATAATAAGAGAGATGCCACTTATGAATAAGGTCTATGCAATATCCATTGTTTACATAACCTCTGCCAACGTCACTGCCCACATATTTGTCTTGTTAACATACCACTTTCCTTTTCACAAAAGGTATTGCGCTGTGAGCAAGTTAACTTCCAAAGTTGACAGAACAAAATTGAGCAAACTTTCAATTATCGACGAAACACTGTCACGTTCAACTCTGGATTGTTTGCTCAAGTTGCTCGCACCTGCTGGATGATCATTCTTACTCAGAGACAAAGAAGAATAACCACAAAACTCATCAGCTCAACGGAAAAAGTACCTTCTTCTGTCCAGGCCACAGCGTCTCTAGCTTCTTGCGAATTACACGCTCCGCCATGCGAACCACAACCTTATGGCACGAATCAAAATACATTTCTACCACAATCCTCAAACAGTACAGGGTCTGGGACGAATGCACTCCTTTCAAACAGACAAGTAGATCCCGCATGATGCTCGGCTGGAATAAAAGAGAATAAATTTCGCTTAATACAGGAAGTGATAAAGAATCCAAAATTCGAACTGTACATGGATAGAGAGACCATCCATACCCGTTTCATTGCTTCGGGAAGAGATCTACAGGAAGCGACGGAGTCAAGGAGAAGCTTGCTTCCCTCTGGAGTACTGCACAAAAGGCTGGAAAGCGGTGAAAAGTTAGCACAACACACGATTAAAGTGAGAAGAACTTAAAGTAAACACACATGGAAGTTAAAATGAAGACTGACATTTTGTAGCTTCAAAAAAATTTTGACCACAGACAGTTGTTTGATTGCATGTTGATCAATGCTTTCATAGTTTCGCTGTTTATTCCACGGTTTAGGCTCAGTCCAGCACTTAGGAAAGTTACGTAAGCAGTGACGTAAGCAAACCCCGAAAATTTGAACGGTTTATGAGCCAATGACCTCTGTGATACCAGCAATCGATAAATGAGAAAATAAATCAAGGAATAGATTAAAATAAGTTAACATAAAATTATAATTGGCATGTGAAATCTTAAGCATGCCCAGATAAATGGAAACCCAACGACAGAAAAGGGTCAGAGCTTAGTCGTCAACTCGGCGCCTAGCGGCCATAGTGTAAGACGGTTCCATGTTCTTAGTTACCTAAGAAATCCTTGCACGGGTGGTTCGCGGCACATTTGTATCAGGTCCTCTAGTGACATCCTCAGTAAGGTCCCTGCCTGAGAGAGGTCCAACATTCCGTTATCCTAATAGTCAAAGAAAGAATAGGGGCTTCATGAATTAATTCCTTTTCGTGCGCAAATATTATTGTAGCTGATCGCAATTCGTACCATTTGTTGAGCAATAAGAAGATCGCAGTACATCAAAAGGACTCCCAAGCGAGTAATATCTTTATTCAATGTTGGCCCTTCAAATTCAATATTACTAGCAGAGGCTGCAAAAGACGAAAACCAATGATATTCTCATTACATGATATGGCGCGTAGGAACGTTGAGTATTTTTACGATTTGACGTCACAAACTGATTTATATTGCATTAACTATTTGTAAAAATGTATGCAAAGTAGATTGTGACGTCAAATCAGGAATAGACCCATTTCCCTTCTGACCCGGTCGTGAACAAAAGATGCTTGGATTTTTGCAACTTTCGAAGCCTGTAAAATGGCAGGATTTGTTAGAAAAAGGAAAAAATGACCGCAATGCGTCTCGAATAGGTGCAAAGATTCATTTTAGGGAAAAAATATTTTGGGGTTAGGGGCACTTTAAAGGGAAAGTGTCAAGGTATTTCAGTCAAACTTCAAAACACTAAAATACGTCTCTGCATCAATCAAGACCAAAAAATAATGTTGTAGTTTTGTTGCCAATAACAATTGAAGTACACTGAAGCTATTCTTTGTTATTTGCATCCACTGATGGAGAGGATGGAAATGAATTGAAACTTTAAAAAACAGGCCAGTTTTTTCAAGTTTGGAGATGGCGTCCGCAAAAAGTCGCCAAAAATTAAATACGAATAGCTCTTTGCGCAATAAATGCATTTCATATTGTGTCAGTGGGTTGTCACGAATGTTGTATGTGTGAGCTAAAGTCCTAATTTAGATTTTTACCCCGTTTTGACCTAGAAAATATCGTATGACAGTGCCCCTTTAAACCCCCACCTGTGCTCAAACGTGTTCCACTGTCAATAAACCCACACCAGAAATGAGCATCCTTATACTTGAGGTGTCTCAGGACCTGACACCATAACAGTACAAGAGATGGGTGGGTGTCCACCAGATTAGACACACATTCATTGATGATCTCCAAAGATGGCACGATAATCGGAGAGGAACTTGCCACATTTGACACTTTCTTGAAGTTTGCTGAAAAAGATGAAACGAAAAAGAGATCCTCTTGTTCAACTTTAACCATCCATTTTTATTTCTTTCACGAAAATTCACAAGGCACCTCCCGCCTTACCAACACAAATAATGAGGGAATTCAGCAAAGACAACAACGGCAATATCTACCAAATTGGGGAAATGTCCCTTAAATGCATAGGTATGGATTAGTACGAACGGTCTAGATAAAGTTAGAGAACGGAACAAATCGCTAAATCTTTAAATCCTTAAATCTCAAGAGGCGACGACATAGTCCCAGTTTTGTAGACTATTAAGCCACTCTATTCATAGTCAAGCCATTGATCAATTTTATGATGACGAAAATGTTATAACCGTGCTGACGACGACGAAGAAGATGCCGATGACGATGTGCTGACGACGACGACAATGATGGTGAAATTATGGTGCCCATGATGCTGACGATGACGAAATTATGATGCCCATGTGCTGATGCTTATGCTGATGCCATAACAATAGGGACCTTAAGATCTACGAAGGCAACGTCGACGAAAACGTCACCTCAAAATATAACGTTGCTCTAGTGTAAGTCTTTCTTGTTCACGTCATACAATGCGGGCGAAGTATCCTAAAAACAAATTGGTACGAGCGGTTTCTTACTAAAAGTAGATAATGAAAGATTCTCTGTAACATGCTCACGTTGTCGTCAAAACCTGAAATATCGTGATTTCACGTCGTCGTCATGCAGAGAACCGCAAAAACATGAGATAAAATCCGTGCCGGGAGGGGGCATCGGGCATGGGGTGGGGATTTTGACATTCTCACTTTAAAAAATTCAAATTTCCCACCCCTGGGACAAAATAATTGGTCAAAATGTCCACCCGGCGGCAAGTGAAGATGGTAAAATGTCCTTTGTACGAAAAAAAAAAAAAAAAAACCCTACCCTGGGGTCAGACCTCACGATCAAACTCCCGTGGTTAGCCCGACCCCCCTTCCTGGGGCTTAACATTGATAGGTGCATAATCAATGATATCATTAATTGTTTTATGGCGTTTTCGTCGACGAAAAGCTGCCTACTAATAATGACAATGCGACGATTATGACAATAATAAAATACATTATTAAATGACAAGCAATTCTCAGGCTAAGTGGAGCAGTCTGATTGGCTGGTTTTCGGTCAGGATTTTACACTACGGACCATTACCATGGAAACGGTCCGCTTCCGTATTTGTTCTCTCTCCGGGGAAATTCAAGTTGAGCGAAAAACAAAAAAAAAAAATCAAAAAGCGCACTTTAATTTTACATGAAAAAGGTTACATTTCAAAGCTCGCTGACGGAAGACGAACATTACGAACATTCACTAAGCAGAGAAGTGTTCAATCGCTCAAAGAAACGATGGCATATAATAAACAACTTAGTAACTTCACTTGCGCGGGACCGAGGTCAACGACAGAGGGCTAATGTTGTCCAGTACGACCTCCGCGCTCGTCTAGTAAGAAGCTAATACAATACAATACATACTTCATTGACCAACGACGCTTAAAATATTAAACAAGTTAATATATGATCAAATACCCGATTTGAGTAGATGTGTGAGACTTGTGAGAGTCAAACCAAACAGCTTGAATACAAAGACCTCCTGACCCGGAGGCTTATCAGCACTTCTTTCTATCATCATAATACGACTGGCCGTCATCTCCACCATGTGGAAAAGAAACTTAACAAATACCTGCAAACAAACAGTTTGTAATAACTGAGATCAAGTCAAAGGACCTTGTTTTTGAAACAGGCAGCAACCGCAAACTAACAAAACAAAAATCTTAGAAAGGAGAGCAACCTGGACACCGGCTAGGAAAGCATAATTTTTACATTTAAAATTACACGTCATTATCGACTGTGCGGTTGCTCAAGCCCACCGTTTAAGTAGAGAACGTAAAGTTGAATGTAACATGCTTACGTTAGCCCACTCCCGTAAAATTCTTAAGTTGATTTGCCAAAAACGGAAACATTGTACCAAAACTGAGACATGCGACAGATGGACCATTTCCAGTTGGCAGAACAGAGCAATATCAATGATTGTTTCAGTGATTTGCAAGACACGATATGTGATGAAGTCGTTGCGTAAGCTAGTCGCATGCGAAAGTCGCGAAAAGCCAA
>NC_090874.1:10595125-10607625 GCF_036669935.1 Montipora foliosa | reverse complement strand
TCTGATTCTAGTCATTTCGCGATTGTTCCGAGTCGTTCGCCATGAAAGGCGTGTTTGATTCCATTCACTGCAGTTTCTCAAAGTTGTTTCGTTCATTACAACGATTACAATGGTTTACTCTCACAGACGTTCCCAAATTTCAGTGTATTTAACCAACTTCTTAGTAACTTATTGGGTGATTTATTCTGTTGCGTCTTTAAGGGGCAATACTACCAACTAGCCAAGACTGTACTTTCCAAATCTCTGTTTACAATGTTTTGCAAACGATCTCCCAAGTTCTTTCAAAAGGGTTAACATCATCTACGTCCATTTAATTGACTTATTTAAATACCCCCTTTGGTTTATCCTTTGCCTTCTAAGATGGCCACTTACGGATTTACTCTGTCTAACAACTGACGATTTCACTTGTCCATGGGAAAATCTCCTTGGGAGCGAAAAGGTTAACAGCTGGGCACGTCTGCTCAAAAACTATATCCCCTTTCAACCTTTTTCTCCTAACCGAGACACCTACCGATTTTACTCTATTTATTTATTTATTTATTTACTCATTTACACAGATGATCAAAATAAAATACAAATGTACCAATACAAAAAGCTGAAATCTGAGTAATTGTAAGCCAGTTTATACAGAATTCTCGATTCTTAAACTGCATGAAATAAGATACAATATACATAGAATACTGATTTAAACAGATCACATCAACAATAAATCACCAGAAAACTATAAAAATTTATCCTTGTTTAAGTTAAAATTATCAATATAGAACTGATCCACTTGCTTACTGAACCCATGGTGCAATGCACCATCAACTGAGCTATGAAGCCACTCAGTTGGGAGTAGGGGCCCGTTTCTCAACAGTCCCGAAACTTTAAGGGCCATTTTCGGGTGTCACAATATTCCCTTTGCATCTCAAGAGCGAAGATAATTTAAGTCGTCAAACTTCACAGTAATATTTCTTTTTGTTACCTTTAAAACGTGTTAAAAGATCGCCTTTCCAAAACAAGCGGTTGGCAGTTTCACAAAGGACTTTTCGGGCACGAAAAGTTACCGGGAGTTTCGAGAAACGGGCCACAGGTCAATTTGTTAGGCTCGTGTGTTTCCGTGAAAGGACTCGCAGAATGAAATAAATGTATAGATTTGAGGTGCTTAAAGGGAACCTCCACTAAACCAACAAAATAACTTTAAACCACAAAACATAATGTTTACAATTAAAAGTGTTTGTATCCAAAAAAATGAATGTCAAAAACGCTTGTTTTGGCTTTCAAATTTCCCAGGCACCGCCATCTTGAATAATTGTGACGTGTCGTGGTTGCCCTATTGTTCCAGAACAACCTATCTTTGTGTCAGAAAAATAGGGCAACCACGACACGTCACAATCACTCAAGATGGCGGTGCCCGGGAAATTTGAAAGCCAAAACAAGCGTTTTTGACATTCATTTTTGTTCGGATACAAACGCTTTCATTGGAAAAAAATGTTTGAACAGTTTTAATTGACATTATATACTGTGGTTTAAAGTTATTTTGTTGTTTTAGTGCAGGTTTCCGTTAAATTTATTTATTTATTTATTTATTTATTTATTTATTTATTTATTTATTTATTTATTTATTTACTGATTGAGTATGAATACATACATGGTGGAATTAACAATAGGACATAGTTCCCTTACGAGGTTAACCACCAGGATACATCACAGAAGACAGATCACAACACCGGGAACTACATGCCCTACTCTTTACGACAAGTGTGCGGGTTCTCTTACGTCCCACAGGATTGTGAACATTGAAGGGTTGTGAGACGGGGCCTACGGTTTATCGTCCTTATCCGAGAAGACTAGAGAGTCTAACCATTTGCAGATGTAATTACAAAGGCAGCACTTTCTCCTCTCAGTTATTTCAAGACCCTGAGTGTTGGTCCGGCCGGAGTTGAACTCCCGCGTGACACCTCCCGCGTGACAGCCCGGTGCTCAACCAACTGAGCCACCAGTGCGCGGTTAAAAATTGTCCAGATAAGTGAGAGGATCAATTCTCCCTTTCGATTTCACTGTCCGAAACGGCAGACGATTTTACTCGTTATTGGGTAACCCCTTGGGGGGTGGGGGGAGAACGTTAACAACAACTACGTCCACTTAAAAACCTGTCCCTTTTAAACTATGAGAGCTACATCACCTGATCCGAATCCAGTAACGAGTAATTGACCCTGAGTTTCACCAGTTGTGCCAACAGACTGAGCACCTGCTGCTGTAGAATAACGTTACTTGACAAGGTGTACTCTTTCAAAGCACGGACTACCAAGGGCTCAAACCAGCGAATGAAAGAATGAATTGGTGATTGCTACAGCGGAGGAACAAGAATGAGACATAAGGCTTAAGAGTGAACCTCTGTAAGGTGTATTTAGTGCCTCAAATGCCCCATAGACACTAATGCATTTTACTCCTGTCGTACACACTATGTGCCTGGGGAAATGTTGCTGATTGGGGATGTTAAACGTACCATCAATGTTAAGCAACCCTTGTTGGACGGTGATCTTAAAAACCAACAACATTGGCCAACATAAGTAAAGTGGTGATGTCATCGTTACAAGAACCAACTGTATAGGCCAACGACATTCGTCGGGTTGCGATGTTACACGAGCCAACAATATTTGCCAACATTCGTTGAATGGTGAGGTTAAAAGTGCCAATAATATTGGCCGACATTAGTTTGGTACACGTGGCCACGTTAAAGGCATCAAAAATGTTGGCCAACATTTGTTGGGTAGAGATGTAAACGTACCAACAATATTGCCCATTCTTTCATGAGTGCGAAGTTCAACTCTTACACTGCTAGGAGAGGTCCTTCGATCTTCCTTGACTTATCTGGTAAGATGAAAGGACCTCCACTCGCAGGGTATTGTACGCTCCGCTGAACACACGAATTATGTTGCTCAACAAAAGAATGTTGGTCCTACGTTACCCAACATGCGAAGTTCAATGTTTCAACAAGTTGGGCATTTGCAACGAGAATTTAAAAGAGTATGTGACAAAAACAACGACCTTCTGCACGCTCCCCACGTGCACGTTGAGCACGTGCGTTTTATACAGTCCGTTCCACCCCGTGCAAGCTGGCAAAGTGAAATTGCTGAAATTGAATTTCCAGAGAACAATCTCCCGCTGTTCCACGAAATTGTGGAACAAATAATAGCTAAAAAAACTGTATGTGCCAAAGTGTGACGAACTGTTTATACTAAGATCTCATAAATGTACCTTGTCAAGTTTCATGCTAGGTCGGACAGAAGAAGAGAAGGATTTCCTCTTGAATTTCTTGATAAAGAGCCCGATACCACTAAGAAAAATAATCAAATAGCAAGGGAAAAAATAAGAAATAACGCATTTAATCTCATTCATGATGAGAACAGGGTAGGCGCAGTGGTGGAAGAACTAATCTTCCACCCATTTGACCTGGGTTCGATTTTTAGACTCCATCATATTTTAGACTCCATCATATCGCCCCCGACAAAGAAAAGAAAAGAATAACGATTTTGAAATTGGAGTGCTAGTACAACTTCAAAGGGATAAACTAAAAACGTCGGAAAATAATTTGCACAATCGAATAGCCCAATTTCGATATTTTAAAATTCAGTCCTAAACAAAAGGCATCATCTCGAGGCTCTGGGGAGTAAATACAAGGATTTGTACGAGTTTATTCGCCAGAGCCTCGATATGATACCTTTTGTTTTAATATATCGAACGTGGGCTATTGTTTGAGATTTTTTTCAAGAAAGCGTTTGTACTGGAAATAAAAGAACTCAAGAATCGCTTTTGTTTTCGTTTTTTTTTTTTTTTCTTTAGTCACGTAGCTTGATTTTCTCGGTTCTGTATCCTGCACTAAAACGTTCTTTTTTTTTTTACGAAATATTGTATTTTTCCGAAGATGACTCGGGGATAGTCGGAAAAAATCCGAGTGGTCCTCGTTGCAGGAGTCGAACCTACGACCTTCCTTACAAGTATTTTTTTCCTTCACCTGACATTGCGGTTCCCAACTTCCTCCAAAACTAACAACCAACGATATCAGTTGAGTATTAACAGTTCCCCTGCGCAAAAATAATCTCCTGGATCTAAGATGGTTCCGCACCTTAACGCTTCCAGTTCTACAGCTTTCTCTTTTGCCTCTTCCTTGGGTTTCAATCTATCCAGTGTCTGCGCAATAAGAGTCAACGGATGGACGAAGCAGGAGTGGTAGAGCTGTTCATCCAAGGACTGCACATGCTCAGATGGAGGCGGTACAATTACATTGGTATCGGCCAAACATGGAGGAACAATTGGACTGAGAATCAGGACTGGCTGACTAAGAGCGCTGATGCCAAACATGGTGCGTAATAGCTGTGCAAATACAAATGGTATAAACAAAATTCTTTAAGAGACAAACTTAGTTGGAAATTTTCGTATATGAGAATGGGTACTACTACTTGATACGAAATTAAATTTCTTACGACGGGATTTTAGCATCTCCGTTACATTTCATAAAAGACCAGAATAAGAGCTACCTGTACCTGTTGAACACATAAGAATGTCTTTGCGGCTTCCAGTTTGACACAAACTTGTAAGTAACCAAGGATTTCCTCAATGTGCTACAAGACAAGAAGCGATGACCTTAAGACGCAAAATGGCAGCTACCAGGTTAGCTATCTCAACGGCTTATATTTTAAGTGCTGCTATGATTAAAATTTCACATTTCCATTGTTTTGAACTTTTTCAAAATATAGGTGTCCAATACTCAATTACTGTGCCAACTTTCACCACAAAATACTCAAGGAAAATCTGATAATTTTTGCCTTGTTAAGTGGCTTCGGTCGCACGCCATCACGGATTTCACCAATATGATCGAGAAGAAACATGACCTCGAAGCTTTTAACCCCGGTTCAGAGCTTCACTTTAAAAATTTCCTTATTTGGATGTAACGTAGCTCGTGCACTTTCCCGCGCGTGCCGCTTCCATCTTATTTTTGTCCATATTTGGGCATAAATCCCCTGCTTTGTTCCAAGGAAAAGAGTTGCAAGTTACACGCTTCAAGGTCACGTGCTTCTGGATCGACATTAGGTGAAGAGAGAGCGGGGTGCATGTGAAGTCATATTTAAGTAGGGAAAAAGTCTTTTTGAACAACAGTGATGAAGGAAAAAAAAGCATCTTTGGACGCTTTTCTGCGGGGCATCGTAGTTAACAATTCTATATTTTAACAGCCAGTAGGACTCTTTTCGGAGACAACTGCTCTTCCAACGGAACAAACCACTAGAAACAGCACGATTGGTTTCCACTTAAGTCGAAAATTGCAAATAATTGGACGCACGCCAAATTTTGATTTCCAACACAGAGTCTAGCAACTAAAGGCAAATATAAGAGTTAGGATTGTTTTTTTTGTGAGGGTAAAAGCAGCTGTTTGACACAATTTTCAGGGAGATTAATGTGACTGGAACGACACGAAAAACTATAAACGGAATTCCTACATACCTTCCCAATGTCTGAAAATGCAGTCACTTCCAGAAGGAGAGACAAAGCTTCCAGCGTTGCAGACAGAAATTGGCAAAATTTGTCTTGAGATGGATCCACCAATGACACCTGTAAATATACACGACGCAACAATGTTAAGATTTCAAAAGCAGCCCAGCGTACCATGCGTATGCCATTGCTTCTATTGCTTTTGCTACAATGAATAACAGATTTTAAAGTGTGATAGTAAAAGAGCCACAAAACTGTCGCGAAGGTTGTATTCGGCCGTAATTAAAGGGCACCTTCACTCCAACATTGAAGTATAACCTTAAGCTAAAGGAAATAATGCTTACAACGAAGCTTGCTTCACACTTTTCGCAGGAATCGTTTTTATCCGAAATAAATACACTTCAGAATCGCTTCTTTTTGTTTTTAAACTTCCCGCGCGCCGCTATTTTGAATAATTGTCAGGAGTTGCTGCAACAATTACCCTACTGTTATTGTGTCGATGGCAGCGGGCGATTAAAAAAAACGACAGATAATTTAGAATTATTAAATTCTCAACCTCGGATAATGCATTTCGCGTGCTCTGATTGGTTCACTCAATCTCGGTTATCAGCTCATATACCTTGGTTTGACCTTATATGGTAAATGATTGCGTTAAGCGTTGCTAAGCTAAAAACTCTTACGCCACAAAGCGAAATTTCTCTTGGTATAAAGCAAAAGAAAAACGTTTTTGTTAACATAATACAGACACGGCACCACGCCCTTTATAGTGCGTATTCGTGAAGTGAAGGTTGACAGGGCGAATAAGTGTACCTCTAAATAAACGAGTCTGAGCGCTGTACTTAGTTCTTATTAACCGAACGGGAGGTCTGTATAGGAGAATCTTGACCAAGGTCACCAGTAAAGGTCTAACGCAGTTGAGCCGAACGGGAGGTCGCCAGTACAGACCGAACGCAGTGAGGTCTGTACCAGCGACCGAGGTCAAGATTCTCCCATACAGACCGACCTAGCTCGGTTAATAAGATGTTTATTATATGGCCAAACAAGAACAATTTAATTCGTTTAATGTAACTGGTTTGTACTAACTGACATTTTGCTTGCGAACGGCGATGAGTGGCGATGAGCTGAACTTAATTCTTTCAAAGTTTGCTCGTCATCTTCTCTTTTGTCATCATGCTGTTTGGCACTTCCATAAATAAATATTGGTAGAAGAAAATACTCAATATTTTAGTATTTTAGTTTGCATCTTCTCACCGCAAAACATTACCGGTCTAGATAGGAAAATCTAGACCGCGGTCAAGATCAATTTTAGCCAATCAAATTCGTAAATTTTGTAGTTCCCAGTCCTCGTGAGACAGAGCCATATAATAAAGGAGAATCTTGACCAAGGTCACCAGTAAAGGTCTAACGCAGTTGAGTTTCTTAATTTGAAGTTTTCTTCTTTTCGTGGCTTCAGGCTATCAATACCAACGTTCATAGGCCTCAATCACGCGGTGGCTATGTTGAATACCGAGGGATTGAAAACTTTTGTTTTTGCGCACCGAAACTCGTTCCCAAATATTTCAACTCGAGGCTTGGTCTATGGCCAATATGGCCGCCGTGCGAATAAGACCCATTAAGACACGACCTTTTCACGTATTTTATTTCAGCATTACCTGGTTGTTGGCAAAGGCTCCTTTTATGATCTCATACAGTTTCATATAATGTGGCAAATGATGAAATGTGCCAATGCTGCTCTTGGGGGGTCGGCCCTGAGAAGATTGATCCACATCCGAAGATTGTCCAACACTTCCTTGGCTCTTGGAAGGCGAAGAGGGTTTTTCTGTATTTGCAGCAAGATGCAGATCTGCCTCGGAGAGAGCCCGCTTGGTTTTGGTCAGTATTTTCTTGGGGACAGCTATGGCAGGGTTTGTGCCAGTGGAGGAAGACGACGAAACTTGGGGAGCAGCCATACCCGGGATGGCAGGCGACGCCTGTTTGTCTTTATTCTGACCAGGAAATGTGAGCTGGAAAGGGAGAAAAGAAATTTTAAAACAATTGCTTGTAATCTCGCAATCTGATTGGCTGATTTTCCGTTGTCGATAAGAGTCTAGACAACGCTGCTCACGTCATTTTGGGAGAACGATATAGACAACGCTTGCTTTTTCTTTGAGTCACGATCTTGGTCACACTCTGAAATAAACATTTCCCTTGATGTTAAATGTTGTGGGGAAAAACAAATCGAATCTGGTTTAGCGTTGTCTGTACTCTTATTGACAACGATAGTCGTCATCACAGTGGCCAAAATTTGTTGTGGACTCACTCAGTGCACAATATTTTGACCACTGTGAAGATCAATATCGTTGTCGAAAAGAGTACAGACAACGCTGAACCACATTTGATTTGCTAAATACCTCACGTTCGAAAGGAAAGGGAACAATTTAATGTAAGTAATTAAATTGCAATTGCTTTGTTTATAGTGGAAGTGCACTTAGCCATCAAGCTAGTTCACAGGCACCCCCCTTTTAATAACCTGAAAGAACAAATTCAAACTTAACAGAAACATGTTTAAGAACCCCATCTGGCTGGAGGCAACCAGTTGGCAATTTACAAAGCGTGGTCGAGTTGAACCCTGGACAACCGGAAACAAATCCAAACCAGAGGTTTAAACGGGATATGACAAACAAGCATGTATATCAAGTCTTTTCTGTTGGAATTGTTGAGCAATTTGCCAACTAATGCCAGGTGTTAATGAAGAAAAAAATGAAACCTTCCCTTACCAAGCCTTAAAAGTAATTTCTAGGTTCCTTTAATTCCAATAATTTATAGATGATGAAAAAAGAGTACTTCGGTGAAGGAGAGCACCTTTAAGGCCCATGCAAACCTCTTCAACATCTCCTTCAACAACCACTCAACATTTCTTTTGTTTTCGCAAATGTTGAAAGAAGTTGGAGCCCTTGGCCCCCTTCTTTTAAACGGCTGGTTGGGTATGCGCATGCGCACCAATCGATCTCTCAATGACGTGTCCATGTCCGTATAGAGCGTTTTCACATGACGTCACAGCGGCCATGTTGGTGTTCCAAAACAAAGAAATGGCGGCCATGATGGTGTACCAAACTACTCCTCCGGGAATTAAACTCTAGTTTTATGCAAATACTTTCTTTTGTTTCAGTAATCCAATATGGCTGCTGGTCACGTGAGTGAAAACGCTCTATTCACAGTACAAAGTTCGCATCCGTAGTAACAACGGCGGCTGCAGCCTGGGACGGAACACAAGGCCTTTCGTGAAGCTCTGTTGATGAACTGTGAAACCGTTTAACCGGACCTTTAGTTTAAAAAAACTTCAATTCGGGATTTGAAGGGAAAAATCAACAACATTTATTTGGTAAAAGTAAATTAAAAGGTTGCAGACAGAAAATCACGATTTTACCTTGAAATGCGGGACACCGGGAACGATGTTGTCCACAGCATGAGCAAAAATGTTCAGTAATCTTCAAAGAGATAAAATAAATCAATTATCACACACAAGAAGTACAAGAATTAACAAATGTCATTGATCATGCAAGTGTTACCCACAAAGTTCTATAACTCGTTAGGGGTGCAGGGATGGCGCAGTGGTGAGAGCACTCGCCTCCAACCAATGTGGCCCGGGTTCGATTCCCGGACTCGGCGTCATATGTGGGTTGAGTTTGTTGGTTCTCTACTCTGCACCGAGAGGTTTCCTCCGGGTACTCCGGTTTCCCCTCTCCTAAAAAACCAACATTTGACTTGATTTACTTTCATTGTTAAGTTCAGTTTACAGTGTCCCCAATTAGCGCTCCAACGCTAGAACGACGAGACACTTAAATAAAGTTCCTTTCCTTTTCCTCGATGACAATGGAACACATGATTTACTCGTTCACTCTACCCAGACATTCACTGCATACTTCATTGACTCGTCCGTACCTTTCTTTATTTCTCCATTGTTTCCACAATTTAAGAATTTTGGTTATCATTAAGGGATGGCGTAAGTTCTACTATTTTTTGGCCTTGTCTCTCCTTTTTATCGATTGTGTGTATTCCTTACATTGATATAGTGGAGAATAAACTATCTATCTATCTTCCAGAAGACCCCCACTTCTTGTGTCTATAAGTTGAATAGTATAGATGCGGAACCTCTGATTCTGGATTGATAGAAGCTCAAGTGTAGTTGGTCTTTCTCCTTTTCTCGGCTCTGGCTGTGAGACCCAGAGGTTATTCCTCTAGCTTACATTTACTAAACTTCCATCGCAGGAACTTATAAAAAACCTGTCCATCAGATTAGAGTAAAATATACGTCCATCGTAATAAAGTTAAATGTATGCACATGATACTGCGAAACTCTTAAAAAAGAACATTCTTGAGAAAGTAGCAGTTAATTCATCGTTTATATTTCTGGAAAAGCTATTCCAGGGAAAGTGCAGAAACTAAGACATTTTACAAAGGGGCAATTGCCATCATGACCATATACCAACTTTGAAAAGGAAACTGGTTGCTTAAAAGTACGAAACCAAGAACAAGTGTGCTTGTTTTCAGAGTTCCTAATATATAGCTTTAGTATATTTGCCAAATATAAAGAAACAAGTTTCATTTTAGCTCATTTCATGCTAAACCTCTCTAATATGTCGTAACTTAACGTAACTCGAAAACGCTATCAGTTAGCACAAGTTCGAGATAAAAGAACCTCACCTCACAAGGTGGTAAACCAGTTTTTCTGCCTGAGGTGCAAGAGCACTGTCTGTGAACACACTCCAGTTCTCTGCAGAACTGTTGGAGTCATCGTGGGGACCTAGCTCAGAATTAACTTTAAGCGATACATGAACGCCACTACAGCCGGCTCCAAACAAGATCCTTCCTGAAATCTATGTTAAATACAGGGCAGTTACAACCAGTGACACAATTTTCACATCCAAATGTTTTCAAACATAGGTATAAGTTTAAAGAGACCATTCTAGCATGGCTAACATACTTCTTAAAGGGAACACCTAAACTGAACAAAACACAGGAAAAGTTTATTTAAATTTGTTTCCAAAGAAAGCGTTTGTATACGAAATAAATAAGTTTTAGTCTTTATCAAATCTCCCGAGCGCCGCCAACTTAAGTACTTGGGATGTGTTACGGTTGTCCCGTTGTTACAAAAGCTATTTGTGTCAGAACAATAGGACATCCCTACTACGTCACAGTTATTCGAGATGACCGCAGCAAGAAAATTAAAAAGTGTAAATGAGCGATTCGACAATTCATTTTTCCTGCTAAAAACACTTTTCTAGAAATTTCAAACGGATTTTCTTGAAAACACTATTTCTTCCGGTCTCTGAGCAGAGGCAAGTTCAGAACAGCTTTCAATCAAGAGAAAATAAAGTGGGAAGAGAGGGTTTTTACCACAATTGCTTGTAATCTGGCAATCTGATTTGCTAATTTGCCGTTGTTGATAAGAGTCTAGACAACGCCGCTCGAGTCGAGCTTGCGTCAATTTGTCACGCAATGTAATAGCCGATCAGGAACTGGGAAATAAACCAATCATATTGCGAGAAAGCTATAGACAACGCTTGCTCTTTCTTTGTGTTATGATTTTGGTCACGCTCTGAAATAAACACTTTCTTTGGCGTTGAATATTGTGGTACAAAAACAAATCGAAAGTGGTTCAGCAAAGTCTGTACTCTTATCGACAACGATATTTGTCATAACAGTAGTCAAAATGTTGTGGACTCACGAGGCGTAGCCGAGTGAGTCTACAACAAATTTTTGTGGAGAGTTGACCATGATTTATGCATCGTTCAGTCATGTCATGCGAAGCCTCCACGAAATATCCAGCAACGCGAGGTAACTTTATCCGCGCGAAATGAAACTTTCTAAAAATAACGCGAGACGTATTACCTATGGAAAAAAGCATGTGTTCGGGACGCCCTCTATTCTTACTTTATTTTCTCTTGGTTTCAATACATTAGCACTAAGAGTGACGCTTCGATTTTACTTTGGCTAAATCCAGACACTTTTACTCCTCAATACGGCAGCCACTCAAATAAACGAATGTCCCAATGGAAGTGGTTTTATTCTATTCAGGTCGCAGGCCACGTTCCAAATTTTAACCTGTTTAAATCAGACCTCCCGCACTGTAGCAAAACGCTGAGAAAAGTGAGCCAACCGATCTAACACCTCAGCCACTGGTACTTAAACAACTTACTTTGAGTAACTGTTGATGCGCAAAAAGGTCATAAGCCAGCCATGAAGATATCATACTGCCGACGGCAACTGATAAAACTCCACCTCCCCCTGTGCAAGCAGCACTGGGACTAGAAGGTCTGGAGGGAGCACTGAATGGTCCGATGGGATGGGTGGGTAGGGGACTCGTGCACGATAATGACACACTGCAACCCCATGCATCAGGGAAGCTGGCGACAGGAAAGGATTCTGCCAAAAGTGACAGTAGATGAACACATCCCAGCTGTTAAAAGAAGCGTTTTAAGGTTGATAAGTCATAAAAATTACGGAAAAACACAAAATAACTGTTTTGTTAAATTTGTATTGTATATATGACTGATATCACTTTGCTGATTTTCAGAAACACTATGAACAATTTTCTTCGTTTAGGTGCCGCATGCTAAAAAAAAAGTTGATATGGACAATAAAAATGTGCATTGTTTTAAGTATTTTTTCGCCACTCATAATGAAAAGAATACTAGTAACTATTTAAATTGGTTCATGAAAATGACAGCCAGCAGAAATCAGCATTTGGGTAGCTGCAAATCTAATAAAGATCAAATGTTACTTGACGCAGTATTTCGTACCTACGTCATAGAATGGCTACCATAAACTGCCTCTTATTAAGTCCCCTCACCAGTTCTAGGCGCCATATTGATTTTCGTACTGAAGGCTCGATTTTGACCTTCGCCTTGTCAAAAATATGATGCGCGCGCTGCCTAAACTGGTTTGACCGGAGTGACTAGCCCAGAAACTTGGGCTGCGGCAACTTAAAAGACGACACGATTTCTGCATAGCCCCTTTTGCTCGCCCTTTGGTGAGTTTTAGAGAGG
>NC_090874.1:10590125-10592625 GCF_036669935.1 Montipora foliosa | reverse complement strand
GCTGCCTGAGAAATTAAAAACAGATTACCAGAAAACTACTATCAGTAAGCTTCACGAAATCTTACAAATTTGAAAGATGAGCTTCCATGGACACTGAAAAATGTTCAAGAATAAATAATGACAAATTGTTGCATGTTTTGTGCCATTAAAACGTGATCACATGTGCTATGTTTACCATTTCCTGCTAGCAGATACCTCTGCCATGGGTCGAAACTCACTTTGATCCAACCGCTGTCCGCAACCTTGGACGGCACTCTTCAAACCGCATGCCCCATGATATGTTTGCTGACTGTAACTTGAGCCCGCTTTGTCTCGCGCATTCCTTTGCAGTAATTCCGTCGTTGTTAAGTGAGCCCACAAAACATGAATTATCACGTGAGGATTCGGTCGCTAAGTAACCACCGCGCATGCTCAACACAGCGAGTTTCGACCCGTGGCAGAGGTCTCCTCCCACTCGTCAGCCCAGCGAACGCAAACGAAAAGAGACCTATGCTACAACAAGTTGCAAAAATAGTGGACACCTTCTTGGGGCGTCATTAATATTACCTGTTGTCTCCCACACTGCAGCCCCCCCCCCCCCTCCCCCCCTTATCAGCAAGACAAAAAAATGTTGGAAACTTAAACAAACAACATTGAGAGGGGAGGGGAAGTGGGAGAGGTTTAAATTCTAAACACGGCGGGTATTGGAAGCTAGAAAAGGTGTTTTTTTTAATGAAAGTGTCTCAACAATTTTGCAACTTATTGTAGCAGGGTGTGTTAACCACGGAGTAAAACGAGGAAACCATGCAGTGCTACAGCTAAAAAGGGACATTTTTGTTGATGCCGCAGTTGTCGGGCTTGAATTTCCCATTGACAGAAGACTTTAAACACTAGACAGCACTCACATATTTGACTCTGGGCGGCTGAGATGACCATGGAACGAACATCATTGTTCAGTGAAAAGAAGAGTCGTGGAACCAACCTGAAAAAAAGACGCATTGAAGGTAGAGGTTGAAAAAAAATAAAAAATAGGCACGCATTGCGAATCATATTGTTGTCAAGTGAGCTGCGTTTTGCTTTCCAGGGTATTCAAGTTGTCTTTGCGTAATATGTAGACCTAATAGTACACGATATTGTTTTGGTATCGTAAATCATTATAGTGCCATCGTATATGTCTTAAGTAAATCGCCCTGAGAAGACATGTGGCTACCAGTAAAATACTAAACCCAGAGAGATTGAAGAAAATAAAAGGGAACCGAGAAACATTGGCTTCTAGGCTGACATGTTGATAATTTTCAAGTTCCTTTAAAACTTCTTTTTCACCACAAGGTTACGCGTGCACTCTGAGCGTCTGACAGCTTTCTAAGACAAAATTTCACTGGAGTTAACACCTGTCCGGCGGGCTTAGTATCTGGATGGGAGGCCTCAAAATATACCACTTTGTGCCGGAAACATAGGACCGAAAATTTGCGACATGAAAACAACATAAATTTTGAACCGCGAATATAAAAAATAACCATCAGCGAAAAAAATTTTGGGAGATTTTTGCTACGTTCAATTTTCCTATTGTACTTTTGGCTGCACAAGTAAATCACAAATCGAAAGTGACATCGAATTCAGCGAGCGCCGTGATCATTTACTCGCGAAACAAAGGATACAACTGTGTCAAAATGATGGCAAGACACCGGATTTTTGCTTTTGTTAGTTTCGGGTTTTTTTTTTCTTTCAACTGTTATAAAGTTTGACAAGAAATGATCACAATCGCCTAACTCTTGAGGTTGACCATTGTTTCTGCAAAGTCAAAAATTTACTCTGCTAGACGAGGTTATTTATCACCAGGTAATTCCATCCTTTTGGAAAGGCCGGTGGTTTATTATTCATCAGCGTCACAAATTCTTGCCGATTTTGGGACTCGTTTTGTTGAAACTCAAGCATGCTTCCAACACACTTGCTTATTTTCATGATTTGCGCACGCGCTGCGGGCCTATTGGCACAACGGACACCCGATGACATTGTGTGCAGTGCACATACAGTGCCCTACCACAAAAAGGGGAATTAAACAACAATAATTTTATTCTTCTTGCACCAAGAGTACGACCATAACAAATATTTTTCTGTAGCATAAGGGTATCGTTGAAATGGCTAAGTGTCTGTGCATGTCGGTGTGGAAGTGAAACACAAAAGTGAATTTTTCAGCTAAGTTGATACATTACATGTAAATTGACCACTGTAAAGAAATTTGAAAGCTGAAGTTCGAACATTAGCCCTTTGTCAGAGCGAATAAAGCAGATATACTGGCATTACATTGAGAGTTGTGGAACAGTATCCAGTAATAATGAGTTGATGGTAACCCTAGTCCATACCAAGAGTGAATTAGATAAGAGTGTCGATCTTTCACTTTGCGGCCTTGCCCCAGCACGGTCACAAATGGATTTATTTTTAGATACACTTTGCGCGCGAAACAAACAAAGGGCTTCCAATTTTAACCAATCAGAAGAAGCCATGTGGTGCGTGACTGCTT
>NC_090874.1:10580125-10585125 GCF_036669935.1 Montipora foliosa | reverse complement strand
CAAAAATGAGCACATAAGGCGAGCACAGTGAATAAGGGGAATGCCTGAACATGCCACAGCATCAATTTGAAAACTATGCTTCACCAAGAGCCTCACTTCCTCTGAAGACACTGATTCTATGATATCATCATCATTTGGTTGTCTAAGTTCAGCTTCTAAGCCATTGCTATCTTTCTGGGAAACAGTCTCATAAGTTTCATGAGGGTCAAGGGTTTCATTCAAAGCAGAATCGGCATTTGCGGCACTTTCCCTATCATCAACATCACGACTAGGATCAGACAGAGAACGGGTCAATGGTCTGTTTTCCATGTCACCATGCACTGACATAGACACAAAGAGATCACCTTCCTCGTTCCCTTTTGCTTCTTCGGCATCACTAGCTGTATCCCCATGAAAGCGCAAATGATCCAACTCTGGTGATCTTAGCATTTCATCTGCTGTCACTTGCTCACCATCAAACTCAGTGGCAACCGAACTTCCAATTCCTGTGTCCACAGTACTAACAGTACTCTCAGCTATGGAACCTGTCTCACTTTCATCTATTGCAGATACTCCATATGATACTACATCTTCGACATTCTCCAAGCCTATTAAAAGAGCCACAAAAATACACTTGATTGATGCATCCTCTCAATTATTATTTTATACTGAAAAGGATCATAATCATGCTCATCCTATTTAAAACATGTCGTCATCAACATCTTTTGTTTCAACCAGAACAGGAAAAGGTGCATTAATAAGTTTGCATGATACCTTTTTGGTGTTTGCCATGTGCACATAAGAGAAATCAAACATCTTTACCTACATTAAGTGATTAACCCATTGACTCCTGGGAGTGAGGCTTGATAGACTCTACTCTGTCTAACGCCAGACAATTCTGATAACATTTAAGGTATCAGTATACCCCAAAATTGATAATTTTGCCAAATTCTAGTTTTTGATATTTCCAGGTACATCTCATTGAGTTCTTTTAATTGCAAAAAGTTCTGAAAAAAAAGGTTTCTTCTAGACAAAGTTGTAAAGGAAAAACGATTCTATAAAATTCAATAAATTATCTCTAACGAGAAGCTGTCAACAAGTTGCATTATCAATTAAACTGCCATTAAAAATCATGTGATAGAAGCGCAGCATGTTTTCCTTTGCATTGCACGATTTAGTCTGTCACATGTAATCGATTTGTTTGTTATGGAAGATGTCTTCAAAAAAGAAATGCAAAAGATCATGTCCTTTTTCAAGTGCGAAGAAGGCACCGAAACAGAAAACCCCAAAAGTAGGTAATAAGGAATGGGCCGCAGTGCTCGCTGCTAGTGATAAAGGCTCACACTTTGAGCAAGGTAAATTGCTATTGTCTATGTAAGAAGAGCCCTCACTTTATCTATCAACAGGTAATTACTTTTCACACGTTTTGAGATCTAATCTCCCTACACAAGAGAAAAACGCCCTAAGGTGTATTTTGCTTTATTTCTCAGAACTAAAATTTCATCGAATGAGGCACACGTATACAGTTCGTTTTCAGCAAGTTTTCATCCTTTTTTGCTGAAATTTGGCAAGAATGTTGCCCGATAGTGTGGCAAAAAAAAACCGCATAGGGGAATTTTTATTTTTTGCCCTTGTTCGAAAGTAATGAGTATTTAAATTAATTAAAGGGGACACAGTGGATGTTGAGGTTGATAACCCAAACTTAAAACTGTAAAACCACGTTGTATCAGTTCCAGTGAATCCATTTTAAACAGCAGGGACATCTGTGGATCATGTGTTCATGTTGTATGTGAAGCTGCCCATAAATCTCTACAATCTCGCTCTATTATCTCTCGCCCTCATGTGCACAAGGACACAGCAATCAAGACTAAGTGCATTTATTCAATTAAGCGCCCACTCTCAATGACCAAGGACACTTAATCAGATAAATACAGTACACTGTATTTACAAGATTGACTACAGGTGTCATCAGATTCTCTTATGCCTTTACCTCCTTTAAAAGTTTCTGTACTTGGCGTGATTCCCTCTGAAGACAGAAGAACTGACAAAAGAGTTTGCGGTGGAGTGCGCAGCAGCTGAAGTAACGTCTCCAGAGAAGCTGTCACCACATTGTGGTTTTGATGACTTGTGCAGTACATTATCACTTCATAAGCCTTAAAAATAAGAGCAATAACTAACAATTAGACCCAAAGCCCTTGAGGGCGAAGGGTCTAATTGTTTTAGTATCACCCTACTAGTCGGACAGAAAAGGAAATATTGAAAATTAAATAAAGTTATAGCAAATGCAAGTTAAAGAAATATTTTTAATTGGGAATAAAACAAACGAATGTGTCACACTTTTCGCTACTAGAGGACTATTAATTATTATTATTATAGCCCTCTAGTAGGGTAGCCAATTAAAATGCAGGATTTGCATTAGTCCACTAGTTGGGTGATACTAATAATTATTATTACACATAGGACACATACACTATAAATGCAAGCATTTGTACATGTACCAATGTTAGAGAACAATGTGGCCCACTTGCAGGCAGTACATGTAGATGTTGTGGTTTAATGTTGTGAAACATGAATCATTACATACCATACTGGAAGTGTGTGGGATACTGGAAACTGTAGGTCTGGGTCAGGCAACAAAACAAGGTCGGCCCAGACTTACATGTACCCAAGTTCTCTTATATTTTGTAACAACAACATCTATGTCCACATGCAAGCAGGCTAAGAACAATGTGTTGTGATCGATATAACACTGAAATATATGCAAAATGATTAGTGAGCGAATATACTGCAGTATACCCTTCTAGAAAAAGTTATTAATAAATGAATAATAATTTAAAGAAGGAGAGTTATCATTGGAGGAAATGACCAAAATCCACCTCATCTCTAAACATTTTTACTTTCAATTTTACAAACAACACTTGAAATAAAATTACTCTAGATCCAGACCTGCACCAGCTTTTTGGTTTCCATGTCTTTGTCAAACTGTGGACCATCACCAGAGTAAGACCCCTGTCTTCCAAAGCTGCCGCGTAAGCCTCTCATGCAATGCTTACTTGAACATGAGTTATCCAAGTTTGGAATCATGTGGCGCAAACACATCAGCACACCAAGGTAAATGTTACAGTCTCTGTTTTCATGGAATGGCAAAACCATACCTGAAAAATAAAATACAATATGTATACTGTACAAAGAACACTTGGAACAACTATAGAATACAGGGCCATTTTTGAACAAGTACAGTATTACTGCTTGCCAGTAAAAGTCAATGTTGAATCATTGAGTGAAATTCAATTGTTTAAAGAATGAGTAAGATATGTGTATATCTTTGAGTAGCTCGGTGGTACTGCCCCTCATCAGTGAAATTCAATGTTCAAAGAATGCGTAAGATACATGTATATTACTAATATATAGATCTTTGAGTGGCTCTGTGGTTCGTCAGTTTCTCGAGACTACCGAGCCACTGAGCTGCTGATTATTTGTATTCTATAGTTGAGTCGCACATTTATAAAATAGTCAACTATTAAAGCCATTGCACTCTTAATAAACCGCGCACCGGTGGCTCAGTTGGTTGAGCATCGGGCTGTCATGTGGGAGGTCATGAGTTCCACCCCGGCCGGACCAACACTCACTAGGGTCTTTAATTAACTGAGGAGAATGTTCTGCCTTTGTAATTACATCTGCAAATGGTTAGACTTTCAAGTCTTCTCGGATAAGGACTGTAAACCAGAGGTCCCGTCTCATAATCCTTGTTGGAAATTAAATAGTATGGGACGTTAAAGAACCCACTCACTGTTCCATAAGTGTAGGGGACGTATTCCCTGGTGTTGTGGTTATCTGGACGGGGGAATCTTTCATGCACTTCCATAAAAATTAATTGTAAACTGCGTAACAAGCAGTCTGGCTAAAGTCCCCCACAAAGTATAATTGTAAATTAGTCCTGAAAAGCCCTGTGGGGGAGAGACTGATAGCCTAACGATTGCATTCGATTGTATTGTAATAATTCCAAAACCCGTTTTGAGCTTAAAATACATGTAGTCTAACTTTGTGGGCACTACTAAAATAATTTTAATTGGTAATTCTGACTGTTTAACTCTAAAACTTCAGAATTACATGTACATATTTTGAGGGATACCTGTAAATTTCAAAACTACATGTACAACAAAACATTTTTTGCTTTAAGGGAACTCGAAACCCCCAAAATGACTCACCCAACAGTATATACAGCAGCCATTCATAGAAGAAAAGCGGTTTTCTGGAATGACAGCAAATAACAACCAGAGCACTTGCAGCTGTCCGTCTTGTCACTGCAGATGAAGATCGCAGGTTTGGCAGGAAAGTTTTCAAAAGTTGCTGTTGGTCAAAATTGATTGATAAAATATTAAATAAAGAGGCACATGGTACAATGTACAATGCAAATGTATTATGTTATTAAACCAGTAAAGAAATAAAGTAAAAGAATCATTGTCATATACTATGCTGCCAAGTACAGTTACTGTTACAGTAGCTGCCATTGAACCTCCAGAGCATCTGGACAAGAAATGCGAAAATCAGGGGTTCGCCTCCTGTTACAAAAGGACGACTCTGATTTTTTCAATGGCAAGTGTCCCTAGTCATCATCAACAAAATGATCTCTTTGTTTACTTTTAAAAAGTCAAATTCTCAACTTCGACTTGTTAAAAGCCAGAGCTCATACAGTACATGTACACTGTACATGGATCAATACGGAAATAATTCTGGCAACTTCCGCAACTACTAATTCTGTATATAATTACAGTGTATGCATTATTCACAGTACTACAAAAACAACCAATCTGTGGAATGGGCCTCAATTATTGAGTGACTGCCCTTCCAACTTCAGTTAACCTATTGACTCCTGGGGGTTCTCCATTGACGAGTAAAATCGTCTGGTGTTAGACAGAGTAAAATACTAAGTATGGCTGGTTTAGGCCGGTTTAGGGCTGAATAGGTTAAACACTTTGATGAAATTCCTTTCCCATGGTGTAAGCCGAGTAACCAGCTTT
>NC_090874.1:10567625-10575125 GCF_036669935.1 Montipora foliosa | reverse complement strand
GGGTCATACATGCTGTTTTGGTGCTAATCATTTTGCTGTTTCGTTGTTTAATAATGTCCTACCACAACTTAGGCTCGATTTCCGCCGCTCACTCGAGTTCGGGTATCCTCCCCGAGAAGAGACGGCTGGACGCGTGAGCGATAGATTGTGTCTGTGACGTAAATTCAAAATATAATTTATGCGAATTTAATAGTTGCGGGGAAATAGCATTAGACATCCCAAAAACACTGATTTTAAGAAAACAGAAATTACATAACAATGCTTGAAACGTCTGTGCGAAGTTTCCAGATGATACGAGCTTGAGTTTGTGGTTAAATGATCGATGTGAGTTTGAATTCAACCGGCGAATCATCAAATCTTCGGCTGCTTTAGCTCTCAGTCGACCTCATCGGCCCCCTCGTTTTGCCAGCAATAAACTCAGCAGTACTTTCAATTGATCTTGAGGAATTTTACTTGCTCTTACATTAGCGAAGTATGAGGAGAAAATTGCAATAGCAATGGATTTGAAAACCGTATTTTGACCTTTAATAGCGTCAACTGGAAAATCAGTGAAGTTTGCGAACTCAGGCGGTAGAAAACGACACAATTCCCATTCTCCAGCTTCTCGAACAATTTTTGTTGTCGCAATCTTGGATGTTTCCTATCTTAAAGTAAACCTCGAACAGGCCGGGTCAAAGAATACCTTCGCAGCCAAAACATATAATTTATGCCAGACCGATTTGTGCAGGTGAGTTTCTGATTGGCGGAGATTAACAATAGCTCACCTCACGCGTCCAGCCGAGATTTCGGGAGTGAGCGCTGGCTTATTTCCCGAAACAGCGGCTGGTAATCGAGCCTAACCACAACTCCAATTTTAAAAAAATTCCTTTTAAAGGGGCATTGTCATGAGCTGCACATGCTCAAGTTTGTTTGCTATCGAGCCCACGGAAAATTCTAGCCACCATCATGGATTCACGCGTGAGTCACGTATATTCACCCGAGTTTCTCCTTTGTCCACCATGGCCCTCCCCAGTGGACGCTATTTTGAATTTGTCGATTCAACTTGAAAAAAGTTAACCTAACACTTTTCAAGTTTTCACAAGATGCTAGCGCATGAGCTTCTCGTGACAGTTTCCCTTTAAGTTGGAAAGCAGAATGGGCAATAGTCAATTATTCATTGCAGACATGCAATTCACTGACTGACCAATATTCACCACAATACAATTCAATCACTCCAAAAATTTTATTGATGGTAGAACTTTTTATCTTCACGCTTGAAATATTAATCAACTATTAAATAAGCCAATCAGGACTAGCAAGACAAAATGTGCTTCACCTTCTTAATTTCTTTATACAGCTCGACTTGTATTCGTCCCAGACTTGTGTCCACTGTTCCCTGTTTAAAAAAAAAAACAAATAAACAATAGGGGAATCCTTGCTTACATTTTTCACCTCATTTGCACAATGTTATCATTTTCTAATCAGTCAGCTAAGAAAAAAGTACTGAATATTGAAAGTGCATTGCATCATGAGCTACTGTATCTCTGCAAATTTGAACCCAATATACAGCTGTATACCAGATAATCACTGAGCAATGATACGTCGAAAAATTTTAGAAATTTATAAGTATGGGATCATCAGACAATTATGTCCAGGATTAATCCTAATTAGATGCACACAGATTTCAATATTGGGGTAAGGGTGATTCCTTTGAGATCCAGGGATTCAGGGTTCAAGATGCGTTCTGACCACTGCTTGAATTTGTTCCTGGTACTCCCTGGTTCAACTTCTCAGCTGCACTTGTAAATAGCCAACGAGCTTGCCCCTGGTCAGTTGGGATTCTTAACAGTAACTGTTGTACAGTTGTTGTTGAATGTTCTGTTCTGTCATGATTGTGTTTCATTGGCCCTGAAAGGATCCTATGGGGAGTGGTCAATTAAGTATGCATGTATGTGTTCCCAAAATGCTTCTCCTCCACTAAATTTTAAGCTAGAAATTATGCTAACCTTAACCATTACCTTTTGTTGGAAATAGGTAGCATTAAAATGCTTAGACTTAAAAAGGGACATTTTGTGTTGGATGTCAAAATAGACCTTTTTGCAGATACGCCGGCCATTTTGATTTCTATTCACTACTTGCACAAATCCCATAATTCACCTCTTTTACCCCCCAAATATCTACATAGGCATTGTTTTCGACTTCTATTGGGACATTTTCATGTCCCAGGAGAAATTGCAAACAATGGTTATGCAAAAGTCTTGGGGGTAATAGAGGTGTATTATGGGATTGTGCAAGTAATGAATTGTTTCAAATAGCAATTATGGGATGCCCAGGGGGCAAATACATATTAATTTGCCCCCTGAGCATCCCACAATGTCTTTTGAAACAATAGAAGTCAAAATGACCCCGGTATCTGCAAAAAGGTCTATTGGGTGTGCATCTCATTAAGGTCAATCCTGGACATAAGTGAAACATTATGTCAGAAAAGATTCCCTTACAGAACACTAAGATCCCCACAAAAAAAAAACTTGCTAACTAAAGATGACTGTACTTCCCTTTATGTTTTTCAACCTGAAAGTGTACCTTGATAAGTTTATTCAGGCATTCCCCAGCCACCAAGCGAACATCTGATTCCGTATCATCGCAGCTGGTTAACAAGGAATCTACAGCTACGGCCAGGATCTTTGGAAATTCGCCAAGATTTCTGAAATACAAAATAATGCAAAAATTATAACAATGACTTGTGAATCATCTCAGGTGAAATTAAAAATGAAAATACAAGTTTATGCATGGCATATGTTCAAAGCGTCAAGCTTACAGGGTTGCGTTTGGAAAGTACTCTAATTAACAGAATGGCATCAAGAAACCCCAATGCAAAGACTGGCCTGCAGTTTGTTGTTCTACACAAAGCATGGCTGGGTATGTTGTAGGATCACCAAAGACAAGCCCAGCTGCAGGTCAGAGTGGAATGCACAACAAGCCCATGAAAACCTCGCATCCTAACCACTGCACTCTTAACCCTTTGCCACCTTCCCCTTCTGACTAGTAAGAGCACCACTTGTTAATTAATATATCTCTGAATAATGCCAGACGATCTTCCCTGTCCATGGGTAACCCCTAATTAGATCAACAAAAGGGTTAACGACACCTTGCCTGCTCTCCCAAGATGGCAACTTACAGATTTTACTGTCACATACCAGACAATTTTTTTTACTTGTCAATGAGGAACAGGGGAAAAGGTTAACAACAGCTACATCTGTATTGCACCAACCCTTCTCCCCGTGGAAAAGAGTGCTGTGGGAATCAAACCTCTAATTTTCTGCTCAAAGCAGAAGCTTCACCTATCACCCATCCAAATGCAGTGAGGCAAGTGGCTATTTTCAATAGTATTAAACAAATTTATTTAGTTAATGACAGTAAGAGTACATGAAACATATACTTGCCTTATAGCAGGTGAACATGTCAGCTCTGGAATGGTATTAAGGTGAAATATTCTGTCTTTTTTGGACAACAGGCTCTCTTTCTTTCTACAAAACATTAAGGTGAAAAGCTATTTATATTAAGTGCCCCTGTGACCAAAATATCAATTCTTATTTTTCTTTGGATTTCAAAACTATGTTTAATAACTAAACACTAAGTAACCAAACTTTTAAGCCTTGATTTCAAAAAGACAACTGTTTAGTTTAACTGGAATTTTCCTACTTAATAGTCCGCCATTCCTAACTTAAGTTCTTGAGAAAGCTGGATCAAGGTAAAAATTATGTCTAGTTTACTAGTTTAAGAATGCAATGCGTTTGTACGCTGCAGAATTAACATGCAGCGTGGGAATTTTGGGCTTTCAGACTTTTAAAACTCGCATTTTGCATACATACTGGTAATAAGCTGCATTCACATAGTGAACCTTTGACGTCATTTAAAAATTAATAAATTATTGTACAAGTATATGAATTGACAAATATATATATATGTATATATGCTTACATAGAGGAAATGAATAAATATATACAAGAGCTAGGATATATGTAAATAAATGGAAACACTTCAATATTTTACGGAGCAATCAAGTCTTTGTTTATGTTATTGAGAAGGTAATTTCCCCAACAACTTTACCGAATTCTCTTAAGCTCCGTAAACCATAGAGAAGTATTACTTAAGATAATATTACGAAGCAACTTCAGAACACCCCATATACCTAGAAACGTTACTATTTAACCTTATCACTCCGGACTGGTAGCCGATGAAAATGAATATTATAACTCAAAGCAGTAAAAACTGACTGCCACCACGGTCCGCAGTCAAAGAATATAAATATTATAAGTCAAAGCAGTAAAACGGACTGCCACCATGGTCTGTATTACCGTAGAGAATGAGAAATTTATAGGCCAAGCAGTTAAGGGGACTGCCACCGCAGTCCACAGTCCTGAGTCAATGAATGAGAATTTTATACTATAGGCCGAGCAGTGTC
The DNA here is from genome assembly GCF_036669935.1 of Montipora foliosa. Classification (NCBI taxonomy): domain Eukaryota; kingdom Metazoa; phylum Cnidaria; class Anthozoa; order Scleractinia; family Acroporidae; genus Montipora; species Montipora foliosa. The sequence goes on along the minus strand of NC_090874.1, from coordinate 10,570,681 downwards.
AAAACGGACTGCCACTGCAGTCCACAGTCCCGTAGTCATTGAATGAGAATTTTAAAAGGCCAATCAACAAAGGGGATTGTGTACTGCCACCATGTGTACTGCCACCGTGGTCCACAGTATGGATTAAAGAATGAGGTATATTACATGTGTATTGTAAATTATAGACTCAACTGTGGGACTGCCATGGCAGCCTTTTGAGATTAAATGTAAGTGGGCGGGTATTCTGTAATCTAGTCAAAATTATTTTCAACATTTATGGACATAACTGCATTATCTTCTAAAATTGGATAATTTTTTCCAGTAAAACACACACTTTCAACCAAAGTTACCCTTTGGCGCGGTGAAAGTATTTTACCGATTTCTCACAATTTATCAAAACAACAAAAAGGGGATCACATAAATTTTACGAGGAGCAAAAAGTGTTAATTATTTAAGAATATCTATGACTTTAAAGCTACAATAATGGGCAACCTCTACATGCGTGAAAAGCTCACTTTGTCAATGGATTCGGGTCCACTACCGGAATCCCTTCTCTGAAATTCTTCAGCGCGTCAAAGACCTTAAGGAGCTTATCAGCAGCTGCTAAAGACATGTTTTACTCGGTATTTGGCTGTCTCAACATTCGCAGAACATCTTCCTTAGGTCTCATCCACTTTTCCTCCCATGTCCGCCATCTTTGTTTTGATGAGCCTCGTTGTCATGTACCAGGTGACCTCGTTCCAGGCCTCCGTTATTCTTTCTCGACGACGCCTTTTCTTTCTTTCACTCTCACATTTCAAACTTCCATGCATGCAGAGATTCTTTCCTTTTTCTCGCAAAAAACGAGAAAATGGAAACTTCCCAGGATGCTAATTCAGGGTAAGTCCACTCACCACTCAGAGAAGAAGTGATCGCCATTGTCCAGTGGTAGAAGAATTGTTGTAACAGCCGACAGTATAACACATTTTTTTCTTAGTCTATGCCTGCCTTCGATTCATGATCATGAAGAAAATAACTTAATCGATGAATGATCTTCCTTTCGTTTAACCCGTTTTTTTAATTGCCTCCAAGAAGAGAGGGAAAACTGCACTCAATCATTTCCAGGATTCCTGGCGGCACAACCAACATTACTGAGGTATGTTCGATGCAAATGTGGGCGTTTTCTTCGCTTAAATTTCGGATTCTGTGCCTTCATGTTACCCAATTTGTCTGGTTGATACATGTTAAGTTCAAAGTCATTTTCGAGCATAATTTTTTGTATTAGTTCGCGAGCAGTGTGCCTTTATAAAGTTATTTTATTTGGATGCAGATCCCGAGAAATTAATGCCTCTCTCTATATATATATATAAACTTAGAAAAACTGAGTGCTAAAACTTTATTTGCGTATTATCTTCAGCTTGCATATTGCACAAGTGTGAGACGTTAGGAGAGGGATTGGTATTCAGTGTTGTGATAATAAATATTATTTTATTATATCATATCAGAAACCCATAATATTGGTATTCAGTGTTGTGATAATAAATGTTATTTTATTATATCATATATTAATTGAAAATAATTATGTTTGCATTCGAACCCCCATAGATTTCTAATAAGAGATTCCTTAGCTTGCCTGTAAAGATCCGGAGACTTTTTGTGGTAGTGCACTAAACACTTTTAAGTGCACTTTTAATTAAGTGCACTACACACAATGTCATCATTGGGGCTGAGTGAGTATTAAAGTGTAAGATTTGTAGGCTTGCTGCGCGTGCATGAATTACGAAACAAATGTATGGTTTTCTTGAATTGTAACAGTAAAAAATTGATGTTTGTTTGTGGCTCACTTGTCTTGTTTTTCCTTTCTTAATTTTCGTAATGAAAAGAGAATGAAAGCTGTTTGAGTATGTTTACTTATTGTCAAATTAACAGACATATTTAAGAATTCTTCAATGTCTCAAATCAAAGTCACTCTTTTCCTGTCTACAGAGATTGTCACGCAAGCTCACATTCCACAGATATTCTGCAGGTCAAATAAACAAGAAAAAAATTCACCAGTCAATCATAATAATTATTTTTACTCTCAAAGGCGGGCCAGGGTCAACTTCTCTGCCTCCATTGAAAATCATTCAGCAGTAATTTCCTCGCAACAGAAATAAAAACAGTAGAAAACTATTTTTATCTTTATCATTGCAATCGATTATCAAAAAAATGTAGATTTCATCAGCTTACAAGTTTGTGTTGAAATTCCCACGGCGCTGTGTTAAAAAATTTTGCGCAGTAATAGAAAAGATGAGTTCTTGTGAATTAAACAAAAATTAAAAATTGCAAACTTAGTTTTCACATATTTGAAATCTTTTAGTCAGCGAATGTAAGTGTACATTTGGCAACACTACTTTAATTTTGCTGATTCCTAAACACATAAATTATATCAGCTAGTCTGTGTCTGTTGATTTCACTGATTGCCTCTTTCTTCTCTTGTAATTTATTCACGCATTTTTTTGCTCCTCTTTTCTTTTGAAAAATTGTATCTGTGTGAAAAGTAGAGAAGCAGACGCTGCTTGTGTATTATGTGAGAGAAAATAAAGCTGAAAAGCTTTTTCAAATCCTCATGTAATTAAATTAATATTTGCACCGGAAAATAACTGGGTGAAACATGAAAATAAACAGGTCAATTGGAAGCGTGCTTGAATTCCAACAAATGAGCCCCAAAGTCAGCAAGAATTTGTGACGCTGATGAATAGTAAAGCAGCTGCTATTTCCAGAACGATGGAATCACCTGGTGATAAATAACCTCCTTTAGGACAGTGGATTTTTGACTTTGCAGAAACAATAGTCAACCTCAAGAGCTGGATGATTTTGATTTTGTGTTGAATTCACACATTTCTTGTTGAACTTTATAACACTTAAAAGAAAGAAACAAACTAACAAAACAACAATCCCATGCCTTACAATTATTTTGCCACAGATGTATCCAGTTGTAATTACATCCATACAAGGTAACTTGATCACAGGTGGCAAAAGTCTCCCCAAATGTTGATGCTGATGGTAACTTTTTATATTCACGGCACAAAATTTATGTTGTTTTCATGTGACAAATT
>NC_090874.1:10555125-10557625 GCF_036669935.1 Montipora foliosa | reverse complement strand
TATGTGAATTTCAGGACATATAGCTCCTACTAACCGAATTTGAGGTCCGTACTGTAAATCAACAAGAAAAATGAGGATGCATAAATTTTACAATACGGCCCAAGAAAACGAGGTTAGTAAGATGTTTATTAAGTCTGTGGTAATCTTTCCACGCGGGAAAGGAAACTAGTTGAAGTCAAGCGGAATGTTAAACTGCCACAAAGATCGCCGTGTCAAAATACAAAAAACGAAATCTTCTTGGCTGTTTGAAATAGCTGCTTTCAAGATTCAAACAGTTTTACAAGTTTATGTAACAGAAACGACATGGAAAACTTGCTAGAGGTTGTTTTATCGAATTATCAATTTTAGCGGGCCGTACTGTAGAATATATCCAGCTAATTTAGCCAATCACAGCGTGCGTACTGTCTGGGAGAAAAAAATTAAAATAAATTATTGTTTTTTTTTATCCAGCCTGTCAGAAAAAGGCTAATGGTTGTTTGTGTGTTTCTTTTATGTTTAAGATCCTCTAAACAGTGTTCAGGTGACTGGCGACACCCCTGTGCCTATGCCACAGGTAGCTCTTGGTCTGATCCCAACAAAGGCTATATCACCACCTCGGCAACTGTCAGCTGAACAGATCACCATGCAGTTTCAGGAGAAACTTGAAAAGCTGGAGCTACAGGTCAGTCAGCCTTTTTTATTTATTATATAATCATTGTTGTTGTTGTCCTTGATATCATCATTGTCAGAGTTTTAAATTCATGAGTATGCAAGTAAGTGGCGAGTGGGTGGAGAAGGGACCACAAGTATGAAATGCGTGTGCGTCTTGACAGGTCAGGGGGCATGCTCCTCTGGGAAATTTAAAGAGCTTCAGAGAGATCCTTCGCAAATTTGTTTTAATCAAAGGTTTAGTAGCCCTTAAAAGTAATCACCTTGGATGGATGTCGTTGCATTTTCTCCTTCGTGATTCCACAAATTGGTGCATGGAGCAAGGGTGGCACAGTTGGTTAGTGCGCAGCCTTGGTGCAAGAGGTCCCGAGTTCGATCCCCGGATTTCACATCCTTGTTTCGACTTCTTTCCTTTCACTGTAGCCTAAGTAGCTTTAAATACCCTTAAAAAAACGGAGCACTGATAGAAAGAGGGGGGGAGGGGGTAAAATGAGCGCACCGTCGGCTTCCTGGGAGAGTACTCTCTGGAGAGTAAAGGAACTTCCGACGTTAAATAACGTGTACCTTTACCTTTACCATGGTAACTCAACAATGTCTATGAGATACAGAACGCTTCAATGACGCTACATGTCATTTTTGTCTCTTCAGGTGAAGGTCCTACAAAATCGAAACTTAGCCCTGGAAGAGTCATACAAGAGGCTGTCACACCTTATTGAAGCTCAAAACCACTTATTAGCAAGTGGAGGTCCCTTCATCCAACGCGTCGCGCCCACTACACCTGGGGAAGCCTCTAATGATGTCAGTGTCAAACCAGAAGCCGTTCTAACCATTTCCTCGACCCTTACCCCGACAGTATCTATTGTCGATTCCAAGCCTTCTCTTGTCAGCATGCAGCAACCGCCTAGGTCGGGCCTGCGAGGTTACGAGTTACCAAGGAGAGTATCGGCCAAAGAAGTGCTCAGTCTATGGGAAGACGGTTGCGAGGACTTTCCCCCGATCAAAGACTGGACACCTACTCAAAAGCTGAAGCAGCAGAGCAAGATTTCACGCTGGAAAAAACTCGTGGATATTTTCAAGGTGGACTACCATGGTGACATGAAGAGCTTCGAAGAAAGCTTCTCTGATGCCAGAGGGGAAGTCCTCCCGGTAACGACGATTTTGTCGCTGTATGAAACGCAACAAACTCCGGCCTTCCTTGGTAAAGCCAGGCCAGAGCTTGAGGAAACCCTTGAGTCATGTGGACTCAGAAGCGTTCAAGAGGAGGACGAAGAAAATAAGAGGCCAGCTGGGAAATGCGTCGATTCGGAATCAGAAGATGTAGAAGGCAATGATGATCCTTCAGATTCCAAGTCAGCGGATGAAATCGTCACGCAGCCGTCAACCGAGGTACGTTACTATCTCCCGAGAAAACTCACGCCAAATGACATTGTTCGCCTTTGGGAAGAAGGCTGCGAGGAATTTCCACCAGTGTCGCAATGGTCACGCGCGCAGAAAATCGGCCAAGAAACGAAGATATTCCGTTGGCGCAAAATCGTAGAGATCTTTAATAAGGATTGTAATAGAAGTTGGGAAGCTTTCTATGGGAAGTACGCGAACGAACGCGGACATCTCATGGCGATTTCATCAATCATAGCAAAGTACGACGCAGAAAACGCTCCTCCTGGGCCCATTTTTGATCTTCCGGAGGCAAGAAACCGCTTGATTTCAGCGAGCGATAGCAAGGATATAAATTTGGCTGGAGAAAAATCACCCTCGTGTGCTGCTTTAAGCTCTGAGGAAAAGATAAGAATTGACAGTCCAGGAGGAGAAGGAGAAAAAAGCCACATTTTACCCCGAAAAGTGACCGCCAAAG
>NC_090874.1:10547625-10550125 GCF_036669935.1 Montipora foliosa | reverse complement strand
ATCACGTGAGTGCAATCAGAGAATTGCCAAGTAGAGACGTCCTCATTTGCCATAACTTCTTCCGTTTCGTTGTTTAAAGGATTTTTTTTTTCATCAGGATAACGAGACACTTTACCTAGTGGCGATGTTGGACCCTGATACACCTTCCTTTTTCCGTCCGCTTTGCCGCCACTGGGTTCACTTTATTTTCGGAAATGTCAAGGCAAGTTTTTACTTACAAGTTCGTTATTAAGTTAGAGCGACTTTCGTATGACCTTGAAAAATAAACGTGAAAACAAAACGTAAACAAAAATGCAAAATTGGCGTATTGAACAAAAACAAACGAGCGCAAATTTTCATTGGTTAAGCGAACGCGGATGCAAACAACGTCGTCTCTCCATGGAACAACCATGGACCTTTCTGGAAAGCGATTGCCATTTCGCATGACGTCATTTGAAATGCAATAATGTGATTGGGCAATCGAACTGTCTACTGCCCATATTTGGAGTTTCCTTGGCGGAAATAAGGAGAAGCTTTGTTTTAATCTTCCAAACGTTGGTTCGACAAATTTTCACGGTCGTACGAAAGTCGCTCTAATAGGCCGTGACTATCAGCGAACAACTCGCATACTAATCCTATGTCGCGGTCTATTTTTAGACTATCTTGTCCGAAAAAAAAACAAAGGCAGTTCCGATTCGGTGACACTATGACATCAAGTTAGCTGGTTGTGATTGGTCACCGAGCTTCTGCGGGACTTTCATTCGCGGGAAATTCAAACCATAAATAGATCGGTCTGTGCCGAAAAACGCTGTGACAGGAATATATGGCTGTTGTTCGCTCTTAGTCATAGGCTCCTGCTTAGCGCTATCTTATCCTGTGTGTAGCTGGATGGGCACGAACTGTTCTACAGTAAACATCGAGAATTAATTTACCTTTTCCATCATCAACATCAACTGGCTCATCCAGTCTTGCGTCTCATCTTACACCATGATTCGAACACACCCTTTATATAATTTTAAACTTCCAGATTCTGTTTCTGACTCATTGAAAGCGTCCAGGATATGTATGTCTCTTCCAAACAGATTTTTAGCTATTGAATGATTGCATAACTAGAGTTGACAATGTTACTTTGTTTTTTACCACCTAAACGTTCGATAATTCAGCCAACTGAAGAAACTTTTTTTATAATTTCAGGGGAAGTATCTGGCCTACGGTAAAATACGCGGGGGAAATATCTATGGAGGTTTGTAATTCTACCTTGGTGGGAGAAACTTAAAGGCTTGCAAACATGTACACTACCCTAGAACCGGGTTTAGATTGAAAAGAGGGAAAGTGGCAAGCAAAGCGAGCTGGAACGGGAGATCTAGGTTGGGGGGGGGGGGGGAGGGGGGGGCGGAAAGGTGGATATATGCAAACTTAGCGAGGTAGAGAGGAAAAAAACAATAGAAACAAAGTGCAATGAATGTGAAAGATATTAGCATATCATCAACTTTCTTTTGTCTTTGTCCTCTAAACCCCTCTTTCAAGCTGAATTTTAATGTACGAAAGAGGCCGGTTAAATATGGCTAACCACTGGGATGTCCGCTTTCGCACATGCGGATGATTTTGTCAATCAACCGTGGACGCACACAAAACTCTGTAATAATGTATGCGGTAATGATAAAGCCCCCAACGGGAATGGGTGTATGTTATCTGTCGTTCTTGTTAAAAATAACCCCATCTTCGATAATCAAGCGTGCTTGAATGGATTCCAACAAAAACAAAACTTGAAGCACCCCCTTTTATAGGGCGTCCTCGTGTTTGAAGAAGACCTGATAGTTGTTTTTTTAAAATGACGATAGTCCCATTAAATCTCCCTCTTCCCCTCTGCTGGATTTTAACTTTATATCCATCCCCTTAGGGACATTTTTGGCTTTCCCCAAGAAACCTCAAGACGAGTCGAATGAAAGGATTATAATTAGTTTCAAAAAAAACTGCAGTGCTGCGTCGGTGGAGAATTAACGAAATATGACAATTTGCTTTTTTCAAACGAGTTGATTAGTATAGGTAATCACATGAGGCCGAGTACTATTAAGGATTAATTGCACGAGTGTTTTGGAAATTTTCCAAAATTGCCCGAGTCGCGAAGCGGCGAGGGCAATTTGGAAAATTTCCAAAACACAAGTGCAATTGATCCTTAATAGTACGAAGACTCATGCGATTACTTGTTTATCAATAAAAGGCAAAATTTATACGTTGCTATGCAACGGATTAACCAATCATTGACAGGTAATCAAGCCCTCTCTTGGTTACCAAAAATGCCCTTGATTAAGAAAAAATGCCCTCTGTCTCAGCCAATCAGCGCTCAGTAATTTTGCCCTTTACTGATAAAGGTAAAAAAAAAAACGGCTAATCCGGCAACTCAAAACTCCAAATATCCTATTCACCTCCGCGCAACTCGCAGGTGATTTGCGATCCGAAAAATATTGTAATCGTTTCAGGAATAAATGAGTTAAAATCATCTTTTTGTGCTATATTATTT